>NC_084571.2:32635000-32715000 GCF_033978685.3 Nerophis lumbriciformis | reverse complement strand
ACAGATGTAGCGACCAACTGTAGTTACTGACAGTGGTTTTCTGAAGTGTTCCTGAGCCCATGTGGTGATATCCTTTACACACTGATGTCGCTTTTTGAGGCATCAAAGGTCACGGGCATTCGATGTTGGTTTTCAGCCTTGCTGCTTACGTGCAGTGATTTCTCCAGATTTTATGAACCTTTTGACGATATTACGGACCGTAGAAGGTGAAATCCCTAAATTCCTTGCAATAGCTGGTTGAGAAATGTTGTTCTTGAACAATTTGCTCACGCATTTGTTCACAAAGTGGTGACCCTCGCCCCATCCTTGTCCGTAATGGCACCCACCTGTTCCCGATTAGCCCACCTGTTCCCGATTAGCCTGTTCACCTGTGGGATGTTCCAAATAATTGTTTGATGAGCATTCCTCAACTTTCTCAGTCTTTTTTGCCACTTGTGCCAGCTTTTTTGAAACATGTTGCGGGCATCAAATTCCAAATGAGCTAATGTTTAAAAAAAAAAAAAAAAGTTTTCCAGTACAGCTTGTCTTTGCAGTCTATACAATTGAAAATAAGTTGAAAAGAATTAGCAAATTATTGTATTCTGTTTTTATTTACCATTTACACAATGTGCCAACTTCACTGGTTTTGGGGTTTGTATTTAACTGCCACCGGAGTTCCGTAGCATCTCGGGGAAACGATCCGCTTTTTTCCTCTCAAAACTCGACAGTGCACCTTATAACCCGGTGCGCCTAATGTACGGAATAATTCTGGTTTAGTTTACCGACCTCAAAGCAATTTTATTTGGTACATGGTGAAATGATAAGTGTGACCAGTAGATGGCAGTCAAACATAAGAGATACAGTACGTGTAGACTGCAATATAATGGCAGTCACACATAAGAGATAGTCGTAGACTGCAATATGACTCAGGTAAAAAAAAAAAAAACATTGTATATGTTCCATTAAAAATATATTGCATTACACACAGCACTCAAATATCTATCAAAATGTTTTAGTACGACTTTGGTAAACTCTGAAGCCACACCGCTTGATGGATTGTACTGTGCTTCAACATCCATCCATCCATTTTCTACCGCTTGTCATAGGAGTATTATTACGGTGTGTGTATAAGGTAAGACATATTATCTGTCGTTTTGTTTCGCAATATTTTGCAACTTTTCTTACTTTCTGGTACCTGCTGATCTGTATTTGGGATCTGCATAAGTCCTAAAAAATTGTACGAGTCCGCCTTTGTAGTCCGTGACGACACCTTCGTCGATAAGCTTCTTCTTTTTCTCGATCTTCTTGTTATGTGACATTCATCCTCTGCTGTTGCCATTTCTAATATAAAGTAGTGTAAAGTTCTTACTTATATCTGTCAGTAAGCTCGCCATGAAAGCGCTAAAACATACCGGTGTAGTGAGTTTACATTATACACCCAAGGAACTTTAGTTATTATTAGAGAGTTCCGGTCGGACGGTTTTTAGCGGTAATGGAGATGCTACTCCATTATTGATTGAAGTAAAGTCTGGATGTCATTAAAACAGTTAGCTTCATCTTTTGACACTTCTTCCACTCCCGTCCTTGCACGCTACACCGCTACAACAAAGATGACCACCCACAAAACGGCGCATCCTGAAGCGACTGTCAGAAAGCGGCTTGGAGATGATCTGTAAAACATCATCTATGCAACATTTTGACCAAAGAACCACCATTACATGTTATGTAGACCACAAGGTAGTGTTTTACATTTAGAAAATGTGGAGAATGCATATATGTTTGAGAGTTATTTCTTTATTCATAGTCATGTTTGGAGTAGATAGTATTTTTCCATTTATACTCTGTATACTGGTTTTTCTATGTCTGCAGATGTCTGTGTTGTGTTTTAGGCATTGGAATGTGGCATAGATGCATCCCCCTCCTTATCTTATCAGTGTTGGAGAAGGGGGGGGCCATTCCTTTCTAGACAGGGTGGGGGCTGTTTTCGTATTCAACAAGGTGTCTTTTCCCGTTTGAATGTTAGACCATTTTGAGATGCCGGCGTGACCGCATTGGTGTGGACTGGTCTCCTAAAGCTTTAGTAAAACTTGATAATATTCCTATTCTGTCTTGATGGTCCTTCTTACTCAGCATATATGTCATCTAAAGAACTTGGGATTGACCAGTGATTTAAATTCCCTGCGAGGGAGACTGGTCAGACGTAACACTCCTTTAATGCACCCTATAATCCGGTGCGCCTTATATGTGAAAAAAAGATCGAAAATAGACCATTCATCGGCAATGCACCTTATAATCCGGTGTGCTCTATGGTCCGGAAAATACAGTAATCAATTAAACCATTAATGCACGTTAGTATGACGACGCAATGCAAAACAAACCACCATCAAAACAGCAGACTTTAAGGTGAAAACATGGATAAAGCAGTGACTCCACCAGTAATATATAGGACTCTAAAAGCCGCAATTACTTTTTAATACGCTAAAAGGAACATTTCATCTCGCTCTTTGAAATATGTGAGCGTAAAAGTAACCTCTTCAAAGGCAACGCAAAGATTTATAGTGTTGCTTGCTATAGGGAATCGCTTCGATGCCGTGGTGCCTTCAGGGCCCTCCGAAGAGGCAGAGAAAGACTTTCCCGTGATATATTAAGATTGCGACGTGACGTGCGGGTGCCTAATGTTCGCTACATTTAACACTCCGCCTCCGACGAGTCTTGCAGGAGTTAAAAGGCGTCTAAAAGGTTTTGTCCGGGCGTTTAATCGAGAGAAGATGTTTAAATGTTCCCCTTTTGTTGCATCTATGATTAATTCTTAATGATTCACTTGTACAATCGAGGCTATATCCTCCTGAGAGCCAGCGTCCACTGCAGTGGACATGCATAACAGTGCTACTTTTTTCTCCCCTACATGTGTTACTCTGACAAAAGAAAAGACAAAAACATGCATTTTTATCACAGTGGACATTTATGTTTATGCGTAACAAGGCTACTTTCTCCCCTAATTGTGTTACTCTGGCAAAAGAAAAGACAAAAACATGCATTTTTACCACAATGGACATTTATGTTCATGCGTAACAAGGCTACTTTCTCCCCTAAATGTGTTACTCTGACAAAAGAAAAGACAAAAACATGCATTGTCACCACAGTGGACATTTATGTTCATGCATAACAAGGCTATTTTCTCCCCTAAATGTGTTACTCTGACAAAAGAAAAGACAAAAACATGCATTTTCACCATAGTGGACATCTGTGTTCATGCGTAACAAGGCTACTTTCTCTCCTAAATGTGTTACTCTGACAAAAGAAAAGACAAAAACATGCATTTTCACCATAGTGGACATTTATGTTCATGCGTAACAAGGCTACTTTATCCCCTAAATGTGTTACTCTGACAAAAGAAAAGACAAAAACATGCATTTTCACTACAGTGGACATTTATGTTCATGCGTAACAAGGCTATTTTCTCCCTACATGTGTTACTCTGACAAAAGAAAAGACAAAAACATGCATTTTCACCACAGTGGACATGTATGTTCATGTGTAACAAGGCTACTTTCTCCCTACATGTGTTACTCTGACAAAAGAAAAGACAAAAACATGCATTTTCACCATAGTGGACATTTGTGTTCATGCATAACAAGGCTATTTTCTCCCCTAAATGTGTTACTCTGACAAAAGAAAAGACAAAAACATGCATTTTCACCATAGTGGACATTTGTGTTCATGCGTAACAAGGCTATTTTCTCCCCTAAATGTGTTACTCTGACAAAAGAAAAGACAAAAACATGCATTTTCACCACAGTGGACATTTATGTTCATGCTTTCTCCCTACATGTGTTACTCTGACAAAAGAAAAGACAAAAACATGCATTTTCACCACAGTGGACATTTGTGTTCATGCGTAACAAGGCTACTTTCTCCTCTAAATGTGTTTCTCTGACAAAAGAAAAGACAAAAACATGCATTTTCACCATAGTGGACATTTGTGTTCATGCGTTCATACAATATTGTATAGACTTAGTTGAAGATCTGCCCTCAGGTAAAATACCATACACCAATGCCACTGAACGACGATAATCCCTTTCTTAACTTCTGCGTAGTGTGGTCTCAAAAACTCCAAAGCCAAAGATGCAATTGGTATGGGTGTAACATTTCTAAAATATCACAAATAATCTTTGACAACACCCGGCCTTAACTACTATTATAAACAAATCCATAATGGAAAGTTCCTTGGAAGTGCTCCGTCATTACGCCAGTCTTAACTCAGGTAATCCTGCAAAAACCAGCGACTACAGAGCAATAAGTATACTTCCAAGAGTCCTGGAAGTCAGTGGAGAAATTGGTAGCAGAGCAAATTGTAGATCATCTGAACAACAGTCCGTATACCCTGAACAGGAGGCAATTTGGCCTTGGAAAAAATCACTTTACTGAGACGACTGTTTGCTTTCTTTCTGGAACAGATCACGTTAAAGCTGGATGCAGGTGGTGTCATTGGTGCTGTTGTATCGATCTCAGAAGCTCGTTTGACACAATTAACCACCAGATACTGCCGACAAAATGTACTCTAAAATGAATTACATCAGAGGCTCGGGGGTCTTTCTGTGTGGAGTTTGCATGTTCTCCCCGTGACTGTGTGGATTCCCTCCAGCTTCCTCCCACCTCCAAAGACATGCACCTGGGGATAGGTTGATTGGCAACACTAAATTGGCCCTAGTGTGTGAATGTTGTCTGTATATCTGTGTTGGCCCTGCCATGAGGTGGCGACTTGTCCAGGGTCTACCCCGCCTTCCACCCGAGTGCAGCTGGGATAGGCTACAGCCACCCCAGAGACCCCGGGAGAGACAAGCGATAGAAAATGGATGGATGAGGTTTGTACGGTATACCGGTATTAGAATAGTACCGCGGTACTAATCATTAATCATTTTCGGTGCGATACCGTCTCTGAAACATACCGGTCCCGCAAGGTGTGGTGAAATTTGTCCTCTGCATTTGACCCATCCTCTTGATCACCCCCTGGGAGGTGAGGGGAGCAGTGAGCAGCAGCGGTAGCTGCGCCCGGGAATCATTTTTGGTGATTTAACCCAGTGGTCCCCAACCTTTTTGTAGCTGCGGACCGGTCAACGCTTGAAATTGTTTATTTTATTTATTTATTTTTTGTTTGTTTTTTGTTTTTTCATAAAGAAATACAATCATGTGTGCTTACGGACTGTATCCCTGCAGACTGTATTGATCTGTATTGATATATAATGTAGATATTGTGTTTTTTATGTTGATTTGATAAAAAAATAAAAAATAATTGTATTTTATTTATTTATTTATTTATTTTTCTTGTGCGGCCCGGTACCAATCGGTCCGCGGACCGGTACCTGGCCATGGACCGGTGGTTAAGGACCACTGATTTAACCCCCAATTCCAACCCTTGATGCTGACTGCCAAGCAGGGAGGTGATGGCTCCCATTTTTATAGTCTTTGGTATGACTCGAGGACTTTGAATATGACCAATATACGATCCTGTAACTACTTGGTATCGGATTGATACCCAAATTTGTGGTATCACCCAAAACTAATGTAAAGCATCCAAACAACAGAAGAATAAGTGATTATTACATTTTAACAGAAGTGTAGATAGAACATGTTGAAAGAGAAAGTAAGCAGATATTAACAGTAAATGAACAAGTAGATTAATAATCCATTTTCTACAGCTTGTCCTTAATAATGTTGACAAAATAATAGAATGAAAAATGACACAATATGTTACTGCATATGTCAGCAGACTAAATTAGGAGATTTTATTTGTTTACTTACTACTAAAAGACAAGTTGTCTTGTATGTTCACTATTTTATTTAAGGAAAAACTTGCAATAATAAACATATGTTTAATGTACCCTAAGATTTTTTGTTAGAATAAAGCCAATAATGCAATTTTTTTGTGGTCCCCTTTATTTAGAAAAGTACCGAAATAATTTTATTACCGGTACCAAAATATTGGTATCGTTACAACACTATTATATATATGTATGTATGTATGTATGTATGTATTGATATACCGTATTTTTTGGACTATAAGTCGCAGTTTTTTTCATAGTTTGGTCGGGCTCCAGTGCGACTTATATACGTTATTTTTCCTTCTTTATTATGCATTTTCGGCAGGTGCGACTTATACTCCGAAAAATACGGTAATTTGATTATAGAGTATGTTAAAATTCGATTTCTACTTTGTTTACTTCCGTGACAACCTCCCCAAAGTTATGTAATCAATCAGAAATCTCAAGCAGCTAAAATGCGGCAAACATGGATAAGTGTGGAGAGTGTTTTGCATTGTTCTCATCGTGCTTTGTAATGGATTTACATGGATGTCATTTGGAATTTCTTATGGTGCATGGACATTTTTATTTTTAATGTCCACAATGTTCACTGAGAAGGATATGTGTGACCTGGTCTGTTGACATTTTTGTGGTGGTTGGATTTATTTATTTATTTTATTTTCTTTGCACCATGACTAGGAAAGGTTGTTTGTATTGGGCCATACAAGTAATTTCTGCGCTTGACATCATAGCATAGACGCTATAGCAGCATCAAAGTTGTCAAACTATCAAAATGGATGCAATCACCCTACAAATCCAAAGGGTGGCCCCGGGGGCCATTTCCGACCCGCAGCTCGATTTTTATTGGCCCGCGGCACATTCTCTTGACAAACTAAACAGGTCCCAAATTAAAACACAAAACTATAACAAATTAAACGAAACCAAATCCCCCAAAAATGGGACCTGAATACCAAAATAGCCTGAGCGTCTTACTGTATGAGGTCTTTGATGATTTCCGTGTGTCCTGTCATGATGAAAAAGTGTGCAAATTTTTTGTGAGACATGATATGTTTTTGAGTGTACTAAAGCCCTCAAAAGTGTTTCAGTTGACGGTATAATAGCAATATTAGTAAATATTAAATGTTATAAATATTTTTTGCAAACCAGTAATTATAGTCTGCAAATGATGTGTTGTTGTTGAGTGTCGGTGCTGTCTAGAGCTCGGCAGAGTAACCGTGTAATACTCTTTTATATCAGTAGGTGTTAATTGCTTTGTAGATGTCGGGAACAGCGGGAGGCAGTGTGCAGGTAAAAAAGTATCTAATGCGTAAACCAAAAATAAACAAAAGGTGAGTGCCCCTAAGAAAAGGCATTGAAGCTTAGGGAAGGCTATGCAGAACGAAACTAAAACTGAACTGGCTACAAAGTAAACAAAAACAGAATGCTGGACGACAGCAAAGACTTACTGTGGAGCAAAGACGGCGTCCACAATGTACATCCAAACATGACATGACAATCAACAATGTCCCACAAAGAAGGATAAAGACAACTGAAATATTCTTGATTGCTAAAACAAAGTAGATACGGGAAATATTGCTCAAAGGAAGACATGAAACTGCTACAGGAAAATACCAAAAAGAGAGAAAAATCCACCGAAATCGGAGCGCAAGACAAGAACTAAAACACTACACACAGGAAAACAGCAAAAAACTCAAAATAAGTGACAGGTGGTGACAGTACACCTACTTTGAGACAAGAGCTATATTGATGCATGCTTGGTTATTGTTTGAAGTCATATCCAACAATTGCGACTTTTTAATGTCAACTGAGTTTCGTTTTTTAATAATTTCTGCTGGTGGTGTGCCTCTGGATTTTTTCAACGCAAAAAATGTGCTTTGGCTCAAAAAAGGTTGACAAACACTGCTTGAGAGCACGCTTAACATAAATACAAATCATTATTAAAATAATCATGAATTATTGTATTGCTTTGTTATGTATAACAGTGGTGCCCAACCAAAAATGTCCATTGCAGTGGACATGCATAATAGGGTTACTATCTTCCCAAGTGTGTACCGCTAACAAAAATGTCCACGGCAGTGGACGTTGGCCCTCAAGAGGATAACGTTAGGGCATTAAAAACGCTCTGTTTGACGTCATGCTTACAAATGACGCTTGACTTTGTTTTACACTTTCTTTTTTTTTTTTTTGCGCCGGGATCAGCACAGCAGCAACAAGTCGCCTTTGATCGTCGCCGAGGAACGAGGAGAGGCGCTCGTCGGAACAAATGTGCTCATGCTGCGTCTCACTGATGTGTCGCGGGTTCGCGCCACATGAAAAGCTTGAAGGCGTCACGGCAACTGTTATCGAGACCTTTTTAAACGCACAAAGAGTCGCAGCAGGAAATACTTTCTTTTTTTTGTTTGTTTTAGAAGTCAGCCTAATCACGCTTGCTTCAATAATTCAAAGGCCAAAAAGACGTATATTGCGAGTTGTCTGTCTTCTATTAAAAGCTTTACCAGCGATTTAAAGCATTTGGTCATTCAGCGGGAAAAAAAAAAAGCGCAGTCGGTTAAATTTTTAAAATGTTACCCTTCTTGGTTTATTTATTTGCGGCGTGCACTGTCCCTTTATGTCATTCACGCTCGCCCCTGGTGCAGCGTAGCGAACACCCGCGCCAAAGCTTGTGAGACATAAGAATCTGAAAGCTCTCTGACTATTAAACGACGCGATTTATGAAGCTAAAAGCGCTCGTTTTTCCGCACTTTTATTTTGCACGAAACGACGCACCGGATTATAAGGCGCGCTGTCAATAAATGGTCTATTTTCAATCTTTTTTCATATATAAATGTATACAAATTTGAAAATGAATACAAATAAAATGTATAAATATAAAAATGTGACATACAGATAAATCAAGAATTTGTATAAATAAACGTGTATTTGTAAATATATTTTTGAGATTTTAATATAAATATGCTTGATTTTGTATTTGTATTTGTATTGAATTTGCATATGATAAATGATAAATGGGTTGTACTTGTATAGCGCTTTTCTACCTTTAAGGTACTCAAAGCGCTTTGACACTACTTCCACATTTACCCATTCACACACACATTCACACACTGATGGAGGGAGCTGCCATGCAAGGCGCTACCAGCACCCATCAGGAGCAAGGGTGAAGTGTCTTGCTCAGGACACAACGGACATGACGAGGTTGGTACTAGGTGGGGATTGAACCAGGGACCCTCGGGTCGCGCACGGCCATTCTTCCACTGCGCCACGCCGTCCCTGAATGTGGCTCGCTTTTTTTGATTTTGTGTCGATGAGACATTCCTACCACAAACCAGATGCACAAATAAATGTGACCAGCCCTTTGAGACACTTGTGATTTAGGGCTATATAAATAAACATTGATTGATTGATTGAGTGACCTATACACTCCCCTGAACAACCAGCAGAGGGCACTGCAGCCAGAGTGGTCTGGGTCACAGACATAGTCAGAAACTGGCGAGCCAATCAGAGGCACACTAGGGAGGGTCATATTACGTCATGACTTTTGGGATGATTTGACACACATTGCACTGATAAGAGATCGGTATCGACATCGGGACAAGGTCATTAAACAGCATTGACACAATAAAATAAGCAGCTAGCACGGTCTTTCAGATTAACTGGATAAATTAGCATTAGCTAATACAACTCTAACACTAGCTCGCTCAGGCCTGTTGTGCGTTCTCTCTGTAAAGACGTGGATTGTTTTTGTGCAGAGAACTCCGGGCATTTTGCATATAATGCATGTAGTGCTCTGTGACCCAGACCGCTCTGGCTGCAGTGCCCTCTGCTGGTTGTTCAGGGGAGTGTGTAGGTCACATGTATCTGTGCATCTGGTTTGTCAATCAATCAATCAATGTTTACTTATATAGTCCTAAATCACGAGTGTCTCAAAGGGCTGCACAAGCCACAACGACGTCCTCGGCTCAGATTGTGGTAGGAATGTCTCATCGACACAAAAGCAAAAAAAGCGATCCACATATGCAAATTCAACACAAATACAAATACAAAATCAAGCATATTTATATAAAAATCTCAAATATGTTTTAAAAATATGACGTTTATACACATTCTTGATTTATTTGAATGTCACATTTTTATATTTATAAATTTGATTTGTACATATTTTCAAATCTCATTAATATTTTTAAATATGTGTTATTATTTATTTATTTGTATATCACACTTGTATTTGTATTTATTTATTTATTAATGGATGCATATGTATTAATACCATATTGATATATATATATATATATATAAATTGATGTGAGACAATTCTACTTTCATATTGCTCATCTAGTTATTTAATACGATTAAAATTAAGAGTAAGCTTACTAACTCAGGGTTAATAGTAGATATGTCCGATATTATCGGCCGATAAGTGCTTTTAAATGTAATATCGGAAATTATCGGTATCGGTTTCAAAAACTAAAATGTATGACTTTTTAAAACGCCGCTGTGTTTACCGACGTAGGGAGAAGTACAGAGCGCCAATAAACCTTAAAGGCACTGCCCTTGCGTGCCGGCCTAATCACATAATATCTACGGCTTTTCACACCCACAAATTAATGCAAGGCATACTTGGTCAACAGCCATGCAGGTCACACTGAGGGTGGCCGTACAAACAACTTTAATACTGTTACAAATATACGCCACACTGTGAACCCACACCAAACAAGAATGACAAACACATTTCGGGAGAACATCCGCACCGTAACACAACATAAACACAACAGAACAAATACCCAGAACCCCTTGCAGCACTTACTCTTCCGGGACGCTACAATATACACCCCCCCCCCGCTTCTCCCTACCCCCCCCTCCACCTCCACCTCAACCCCGCACTCGCCCCCCAACCCCGCCCACCTCAACCTCCTCATGCTCTCTCAGGGAGAGCATGTCCCAAATTCCAAGCTGCTGTTTTGAGGTATTTAAAAAAAAAAAATAATGCACTTTGTGACTTCAATAATAAATATGGCAGTGCCATATTGGCATTTTTTTTCCATAACTTGAGTTGATTTATTTGGGAAAACCTTGTTACATTGTTTAATGCATCCAGCGGGGCATCACAACAAAATTAGGCATAATAATGTGTTAATTCCACGACTGTATATATCGGTAGCGGTTGATATCAGAATCGGTAATTAAGAGTTGGATAATATCAGGATATCGGCAAAAAAGCCGTTATCGGACATCTTTAGTTAATATTTGAGTAGGCTTCGTGTTCCTCTGTAGTGGACAAGTTGGTGCCTGAGGTCAAAACAGTTAAAGGCCTACTGAAATGCGATTTTCTTATTTAAACGGAGATAGCAGGTCCATTCTATGTGTCATACTTGATCATTTCGCGATATTGCCATATTTTTGCTGAAAGGATTTAGTAGAGAACATCGACGATAAAGTTTGCAATTTTTGGTCGCTGATAAAAAAGCCTTGCCTGTACCGGAAGTAGCAGACGAGTAGCGTGACGTCACAGGTTGTGGAGCTCCTCACATCTGCACATTGTTTACAATCATGGCCACCAGCAGCGAGAGCGATTCGGACCGAGAAAGCGACGATTTCCCCATTAATTTGAGCGAGGATGAAAGATTTGTGGATGAGGAAAGTGAGAGTGAAGGACTAGAGGGCAGTGGGAGCGATTCAGATAGGGAAGATGCTGTGAGAGGCGGGTGGGACCTGATATTCAGCTGGGAATGACTAAAACAGTAAATAAACACAAGACATATATATACTCTATTAGCCACAACACAACCAGGCTTACATTTAATATGACACAAATTAATCCCGCATAACAAACACCTCCCGTCCATATAACCCGCCAATACAACTCAAACACCTGCACAACACACTCAATCCCACAGCCCAAAGTACCGTTCACCTCCCTAAAGTTCATACAGCACATATATTTCCCCAAAGTCCCCAAAGTTACGTACGTGACATGCACATATCGGCACGCACGCACGGGCAAGCGATCAAATGTTTGGAAGCCGCAGCTGCATGCGTACTCACGGTACCGCGTATGCGCATCCAACTCAAAGTCCTCCTGGTAAGAGTCTCTGTTGTCCCAGTTCTCCACAGGCCAATGGTAAAGCTTGACTGTCATCTTCCGGGAATGTAAACAATGAAACACCAGCTGTGTTATCCGGCACAACACCTGCCGCAATACACCGCTTCCCACCTACAGCTTTCTTCTTTGCTGTCTCCATTGTTCATTGAACAAATTGCAAAAGATTCACCAACACAGATGTCCAGAATACTGTGGAATTGTGCGATGAAAACAGACGACTTAATAGCTGGCCACCATGCTGTCCCAAAATGTCCTCTACAATCCGTGACGTCACGCGCAGGCGTCATCATACCGAGACGTTTTCAGCAGGATATTTGGCGCGAAATTTAAAATTGCACTTTAGTAAGCTAACCCGGCCGTATTGGCATGTGTTGCAATGTTAAGATTTCATCATTGATATATAAACTATCAGACTGCGTGGTTGGTAGTAGTGGGTTTCAGTAGGCCTTTAAGAACCCCTGAGTTAGACAATAGCTCCAAACAATCCTTTTAATCCACATATTCTGTATTATCCTTTTTTCTTTTTTTTGCTTTGTATTCGTGCCTTACCCTGCAAACTACCCAAGGACTGTGAGTGGAAACACAAGTTCCGCACTGCAAAAATTGAAATCTAAGTAAGATGAAATATCTCAAATAAGGGTGATATTTGCTTATTTTCTGTCTCATAAGATCATTCTTCTCACTAAGCAAATTTTATGTTAGAGTGTTTTACTTGTTTTAAGGGTTTTGATCCTGAATTATCTCAGTAAGGCATTACAGATGTTATGACCTATATTGAGTAAAACATGCTTGAAACTAGAATATCAACTGTTGCAAAGCTGTGTCATCAACACTCACAAGTATGAAACTACTTTTTTAAAGTAATAATTTACTACTTCAAGCATGAAAAAAAAATTATGATGCCGAGCGCATATCATTATGTCAAGATAATGGCACGAGCATTTGCTTAATTTAAGAATATTTTTCAACATATTGAGCAAAAAGGTCTCTTTTTTTTCTACCAAAAAAAGTGCACTTGTTATTAGTGAGAATATACTTATTTTAAAGGGGAACATTATCACCAGACCTATGTAAGCGTCAATATATACCTTGATGTTGCAGAAAAAAAGACCATATATTTTTTTAACCGATTTCCGAACTCTAAATGGTTGAATTTTGGCGAATTAAACGCCTTTCTATTATTCGCTCTCGGAGCGATGACGTCACAACGTGGCGTCACATCGGGAAGCAATCCGCCATTTTCTCAAACACCGAGTCAAATCAGCTCTGTTATTTTCCGTTTTTTCGACTGTTTTCCGTACCTTGGAGACATCATGCCTCGTCGGTGTGTTGTCGGAGGGTGTAACAACACCAACAGGGACGGATTCAAGTTGCACCAGTGGCCCAAAGATGCGAAAGTGGCCAGAAATTGGACGTTTGTTCCGCACACTTTACCGACGAAAGCTATGCTACGACAGAGATGGCGAGAATGTGTGGATATCCTGTGACACTCAAAGCAGATGCATTTCCAACGATAAAGTCAAAGAAATCTGCCGCCAGACCCCCATTGAATCTGCCGGAGTGTGTGAGCAATTCGGGGACAAAGGACCTCGCTAGCACGGCAAGCAATGGCGGCAGTTTGTTCCCGCAGACGAGCGAGCTAAACCCCCTGGATGTCTTGGCTCACACCGTCCCTTATGCCACCGAAGATGATCAAGAGAAGAATATCGACCCTAGCTTCCCTGGCCTGCTGACATCAACTCCAAAACTGGACAGATCAGCTTTCAGGAAAAGAGAGCGGATGAGGTTATGTCTACAGAATATATTAATTGATGAAAATTCAAAGTGCATGTTGTTGCCAAATGTATTTCATATGCTGTAAACCTAGTTCATAGTTGTTAGTTTCCTTTAATGCCAAACAAACACATACCAATCGTTGGTTAGAAGGCGACCGCCGAATTCGTCCTCGCTTTCTCCCGTGTCGCTGGCTGTCGTGTCGTTTTCGTCGGTTTCAATCCGATATGGCTCAATAGCTTCAGTTTCTTCTTCAATTTCGTTTTCGCTACCTGCCTCCACACTACAACCATCCGTTTCAATACATTCGTAATCTGTTGAATCGCTTAAGCCGCTGAAATCCGAGTCTGAATCCGAGCTAATGTCGCTATAGCTTGCTGTTCTTTACGCCATGTTTGTTTGTGTTGGCATCACTATGTGACGTCACAGGAAAATAGACAGGTGGTTAAAATCAGGCACTTTGAAGCTTTTTTTAGGGATATTGCGTGATGGGTAAAATTTTGAAAAAAACTTTGAAAAATAAAATAAGCCACTGGGAACTGATTTTTAATGGTTTTAACCCTTCTGAAATTGTGATAATGTTCCCCTTTAAGGTATTTTTGGGTTCATTGAGCTAATTTTACTTGTTTTGGAAAGTCTTGACAAGCCGAATTTTTTTTGTTCTATTGGCAGATAATTTTGCTTCGTTCAAGTAAAATACCCCTCATTTTTGTATTTTTTTTTTTCTTGTTTTTGAACACAGACTTTTTGCAGTGCATGGCGGGGGTCGAACAGCTTCTTCCAGGGGGATAACAGAGCTATTGGGAATTCCACACGACACCTGCAGAATGTCTAATCAACTTCCTGCAGCTCCTCCACCTTTGAGGAATTATTGATTGTCCCAAGAAAGGTGGAGCTGGACGGAGCCTCGGAAACGGCAGCTAATTCGCACATTTTTTTTTTTTCCCCGTTCCTTTTATTTGTATGCACGAAGGTCCGACAATGCGGGGGAATTCTTCTTCCTCTGATAACCAAGGAGCAGACGCTCAAGCTGCTACCTGAAGCTTTCATTTTATCTCCCCTCTTAAAGCCGTTAACGAGCTGAAATTACTAATGTTTTCAATTACGGCCTGTTAAATTAATAACCTGCTACCAATCTTAGTTTTTCATCCTGGCGGATGCGGCGAGGAGGAGACGCGCCTCCCAGGCGCGCCGTGCACGACAATTGTTCCCGCTTTTCATATTCCGCTTACGCCGACGTTACTCGCAATTTTAATGACTCAATGCGGTGAAGTTAAACGCACGGAATGAACGGGGGGAAAAATGGCCAATGTGGAGAGTTTTCGACGTTTAAGTTTAATGCCTTCGTTGAGCATCCGGCCGTGATTTGTGGTGGAAACAGAACGGCAGGGCAAATATCTATAAATCTGGCCCAGAGAACATTTCCATTAAAATTGCTGATCTCATCCACTTGGCTTCTTTACAAACCCCGTTTCCATATGAGTTGGGAAATTGTGTTAGATGTAAATATAAACGGAATACAATGATTTGCAAATCCTTTTCAACCCATATTCAGTTGAATGCACTACAAAGACAACATATTTGACTTTATTTTTTTTTGCAAATAATAATTAACTTAGAATTTTATGGCTGCAACACGTGCCAAAGTAGTTAAGAAAGGGCATGTTCACCACTGTGTTACATGGCCTTTCCTTTTAACAACACTCAGTAAACTTTTGGGAACTGAGGAGACACATTTTTGAAGCTTCTCAGATGGAATTCTTTCCCATTCTTGCTTGATATACAGCTTAAGTTGTTCAACAGTACATATTTTAGGCTTCATAATGCGCCACACATTTTCAATGGGAGACAGGTCTGGACTACAGGCAGGCCAGTCTAGTACCCGCACTCTTTTACTATGAAGTCACATTGATGTAACATGTGGCTTGGCATTGTCTTGCTGAAATAAGCAGGGGCGTCCATGGTAACGTTGCTTGGATGGCAACATATGTTGCTCCAAAACCTGTATGTACCTTTCAGCATTAATGGCGCCTTCATAGATGTGTAAGTTACCCATGTCTTGGGCACTAATACACCCCCATACCATCACAGATGCTGACTTTTACACTTTGCGCCTATAACAATCCGGATGGTTCTTTTCCTCTTTGGTCCGGAAGACACGACGTCCAAAGTTTCCAAAAACAATTTGAAATGTGGACTCGTCAGACCACAGAACACTTTTCCACTTTGTATCAGTCCATCTTAGATGAGCACAGGCCCAACGAAGCCGACGGCGTTTCTGGGTGTTGATAAACGGTTTTCGCCTTGCATAGGAGAGTTTTAACTTGCACTTACAGATGTAGCGACCAACTGTAGTTACTGACAGTGGGTTTCTGAAGTGTTCCTGAGCCCATGTGGTGATATCCTTTACACACTGATGTCGCTTGTTGATGCAGTACAGCCTGAGGGATCGAAGGTCACGGGCTTAGCTGCTTACGTGCAGTGATTTCTCCAGATTCTCTGAACCCTTTGATGATATTACGTACCGTAGATGGTGAAATCCCTAAATTCCTTGCAATAGCTGCTTGAGAAAGGTTTTTCTTAAACTGTTCAACAATTTGCTCACGCATTTGTTGACAAAGTGGTGACCCTCGCCCCATCCTTGTTTGTGAATGACTGAGCATTTCATGGAATCTACTTTTATACCCAATCATGGCACCCACCTGTTCCCAATTTGCCGGTTCACCTGGGGGATGTTCCAAACAAGTGTTTGATGAACTTTATCAGTATTTATTGCCACCTTTCCCAACTTCTTTGTCACGTGTTGCTGGGATCAAATTGTAAAGTTAATGATTATTTGCAAAAAAAAAAAAGTTTATCAGTTTGAATATCAAATATGTTGTCTTTGTAGCATATTCAATTGAATATGGGTTGAAAAGGATTTGCAAATCATTGTATTCTGTTTATATTTACATCTAACACAATTTCCCAACTCATATGAAACGGGGTTTGTATAATAAATCGACTAAAACTGTTATTTCTAGCTCAGCCTTCCAGAATACTGCTCTATTTGTAACACATGTATTAGCAAACACAACATTTTACCTTGCAGGCTGAGTTTGCCAACATGTCTCTGGGAACACGTGTTGACGGGAAACGTGGCGGAAATAGTTCTGGGTGACTTACCAGAGGGGATTGGATAATGTTGGGTTTATCAGTCATCACTGAATTATGAATGGAATATTTGATAGTAAACATCACTTTTTGCAGAAAACTTTGCATGTCGTCCCTTTTAAGCCGTTGCACATCAGCTGCAACTCCACAAAGAAAGTAATGGATTAAGTTTCATATTTTGCAGCATATCATAGCAATTCCTCATTCCTTAAAGAAATGCCTCTCGGTGGCTTTGGTCAGTGTAAAGAAGCTCAGCAAGCATACTGTATGTATTGTATTCTTCGAACTATAAGGCGCACTTAAAATCCTTTCATTTTCTCAAAAATCGACAGTGCGCCTTATAACTAATAATGTACAGAATAATTATGGTTGTGCTTACCGCATACTTGCCAACCTTGAGACCTCCAATTTCGGGAGGTGGGGGGTGGGGGGCGTGGTTTAGAGGGGAGGAGTATATTTACAACTACAATTCACCAAGTCAAGAATATATATATATATAAGAAATACTTGACTTTCAGTGAATTCTAGCTATAAATATATATTTATTTTATTATATATATATATATATATATATATATATACCGTATTTTCCGCACTATAAGGCGCACCTAAAAACCACAATTTTTCTCAAAAGCTGACAGTGCGCCTTATAACCCGGTGCGCTTTATTACGATTAATTTTCATAAAGTTTCGATCTCGCAACTTCGGTAAACAGCCGCCATCTTTTTTCCCGGTAGAACAGGAAGCGCTTCTTCTTCTACGCAAGCAACCGCCAAGGAAAGCACCCGCCCCCATAGAACAGGAAGCGCTTCACCCGCCCCCGGAAGAAGAAGAAAAAACGCGCGGATATCACCGTACGTTTCATTTCCTGTTTACATCTGTAAAGACCACAAAATGGCTCCTACTAAGCGATCCGGTTCATAAAAAGACGCAATCTCTCCATCCGCACACGGATTACTACCGTATTTCACAGCAACTGAACCGCACTGTGGAACGGGAGCACGTACGGTGAATATTCGCACCACAGGGAATGAGAAGTCGTCCTTCACTGTGGTTCTAGCTTGCCATGCTAAAGGCCAGAAACTTCCTCCCATGGTGATATTCAAAAGGAAGACCTTGCCAAAAGAGACCTTTCCAGCCGGCGTCATCATAAAAGCTAACTCGAAGGGATGGATGGATGAAGAAAAGATGAGCGAGTGGTTAAGGGAAGTTTACGCGAAGAGGCCGGGTGGCTTTTTTCACACAGCTCCGAAGGCGAACACACCTTCACTAAGACGGGCAGACAGCCTCGGACGACATACGCCAACATTAAGGCGAACACACCTTCACTAAGACGGGCAGACAGCCTCGGACGACATACGCCAACATTTGCCAGTGGATCGTAAATGCCTGGGCAGATATTTCGGTCACAACTGTGGTCCGAGCTTTCCGGAAGGCAGGATTCACAGAACAACAGCGACACTGACTCCCGATGACTTCTACGAGACGGAACCGGCCATTTTGGATACCACGCTTGCGCAACTTTTCAATTCGGACACCGAAGACGAAGAATTCGAAGGATTTACGAATGAAGAATAACTTCAGAAGGTGAGCGCTATGTTTATTTTGTGTGTTGTGACATTAACGTTCGAGCAACATTATGTTACTATTGCTCTACACCATTTTGAATTTTACTATGTTTGTGATTGCACATTTGCGTACATTTTGGGACAGAGTTGTTAGAACGCTGGTTTTCAATATATTATTAAAGTTTGACTGAACTATCTGACTGTTTTTTTGACATTCACTTTAGCGCAGCGTTTTTTTGACATTCACTTTAGCGCAGCGTAGGCGCGGCTTATAGTCCGGGGCGGCTTATTGGTGGACAAAATTATGAAATATGTAATTCATAGAAGGTGCGGCTAATAATCCGGTGCGCCTTATAGTGCGGAAAATATGGTATATATATATATATATATATATATATATATATATATATATGAGAAATACTTGACGAAATACTGAGTCAAGTATTTCATATATATGTATACTTGACTTTCAGTGAATTCTAGCTATAAATGTGTATGTATATATATATATATATATATATATATATATATATATATATATATATATATATATATATATATATATATATATATATATAAATACTTGAATTTCAGTGTTCATTTATTTACACATGTACACACACATAACACTCATCTACTCATTGTTGAGTTAAGGGTTGAATTGTCCATCCTTGTTCTATTCTCGGTCACTATTTTTCGAACCATGCTGAACACCCTCTCTGATGATGCATTGCTGTGTGGCACGCACAAAAGTGCTTTCATCAAATGCACTAGATGGCAGTATTGTCCTGTTTAAGAGTGTCACAACATTGCTGTTTACGGCAGACGGACTTCTTTACGGTAGACAAAAACGTGACTGCTGTTGTTGTGTGTTGTTGCCGCGCTGGGAGGACGTTAATGAAACTTCCTAACAATAAACCCACATAAGAAACCAAGAACTCGCCCTCCATCATTCTACAGTTATAACGTGATTGGGTAGGCACGCTGTTTATATTGTGAATTTTTGGAGATTTTCGGGAGAAAATTTGTCTCGGGAGGTTTTCGGGAGAGTTGTGGCAAAATTATTCTCTGCATTTGACCCGTCACCCTTGATCACCCCCTGGGAGGTGAGGGGAGCAGTGGGCAGCAGCGGTGGCCACGCCCGGGAATCATTTTTGGTGATTTAACCCCCAATTCCAAGCCTCGATGCTGAGTGCCAAGCAGGGAGGTAATGGCTCCCATTTTTATAGTCTGTGGTATGACTCGGCCGGGGTTTGAACTCACAACCTACCAATCTCAGAGCGGACACTCTAACCAATAGGCCACTGAGTAGGTCTGGTGGTTAAATTGGGGGTTAAATCACCAAAAATGATTACCGGGCGCGGCACCGCTGCTGCCCACTGCTGCCCACTGCTCCCCTCACCTCCCAGGGGGTGAACAAGGTGATGGGTTAAATGCAGAGGACAAATTTCACCACACCTAGTGTGTGTGTGACAATCATTGGTACTTTAACTTAACTTAACTTGATTTGCTGCTGTTTGTTTGACCTTGCAAATCTATATTTTGTGTTATGACTTGTTCTGCTTTTCATTTTGTGTTCGTCTTAAAGTTCTGTTGCTGAAAAAAAATAATTTTTAGCCTTTTTCTTGAAGTAAATATATCCATCCATCCATCCATTTTCTACCGCTTATTCCCTTTGGGGTCGCGGGGGGCGCTGGAGCCTATCTCAGCTGCAATCGGGCGGAAGGCGGTGTACACCCTGGACAAGTCGCCACCTCATCACAGGGCCAACACAGATAGACAGACAACGTTCACACTCACATCCACACACTAGGGCCAATTTAGTGTTGCCAATCAACTTATCCCCAGGTGCATGTCTTTAGAGGTGGGAGGAAGCCGGAGTACCCGGAGGGAACCCACGCAGTCACGGGGAGAACATGCAAACTCCACACAGAAAGATCCCGAGCCCGGGATTGAACCCAAGACTACTCAGGACCTTCGTATTGTGAGGCAGATGCACTAACCCCTCTGCCACCGTGAATATGGGTCAAAATTGACCCGTATAGATGTTACTTTAGTTAAAATTATTAAAATGAAAAAATAAATTAAACAAATTTATTCAAGAGATGTGTTCTAATACCCCTCCGTTATAGTCAGCAACCTTTTATTTATTTATACGATTCTCTTGAGATTCATTTTACAGTTTTTTTAATTGAAATCGAGGGGTATACTGACAAAAAAAAGGCCCAATGGCCCACACCAAAAATATTAAAACCAATATTTTCATGGATAAGGAAGCCTAACAAGGTAACCAAGAGATGAGAAACAAATTGGATGATAGATAATTGTTTTTAGTGTATTTTACAGCTGATTTAAGACATGGGTCAAAACCGACCTGTTAACATAAGAGATGGTAACAGAAAGCTAAAACAAGAGGAAGGTTAAAGAACAACGTGTTGGAGTGACCAGTCGCCATAATCATGTGGCCCCCCTCTTGCGTTTTCTTCATGCCAGGGGCCGGCCCTGCTCGGACTCCTCACATGACCGGAGGCCATACTTGCCAACCCTCCCGAATTTTCCGGGAGACTCCCGAAATTCAGCGCCTCTCCCCAAAACCTCCCGGGACAAATATTCTCCCGAAAATCTCCCGATTTTCAGCTGGAGCTGGAAGCCACGCCCCCTCCAGCTCCATGCGGACCTGAGTGAGGACAGCCTTTTTTAATGACAGGAGGACAACAGGGTGACAAGAACTAAATCATCCAGACGAGAGATAAATTGTATTATTATGTTTATTTTACCTAAAAATAAATATATTTATTAATTTAAAAAAATAAATAAATAAATACATTTTTACTATATTTTGCTAAAAACATCAAAATTAATTGTATTTTTATTTGTATTTTTTCCTGACTCCTTATTACATCCAGCCATAGAATTATACATTAAAATAAACATATTGGAAAGAATTTATTCTAAATTATCATAATAATTCATTTAAAATGACCATATTTAATTATTTAAAAAATTGCTTGTTTATCAACAACTTTAGCATTTTATTCATTACATTTTGAAACTCTCAGAAGCCAAGTTATGTTATATTCCTTAATATTTATGTATGCAAGTTTGAAGTATCAATTATCTAAACACAGTTTTGTTTGCATATTTTCAGGATGTAGATATCTATATATATATATATATATATATATATATATATATATACATATATATATATATATATATATATATATATATATATATATATATATATATATATATATATATATATATATATATATATATATATGTATATGTATATATATATATATATATATATATATATATATATATATATATATATATATATATATATATATATATATATATATGTCGGAGGCAGATATTTACATATATCCGAATTTAAGTGTTACTTCTTTTATTTCATAGTCATATTTGAAAACAGCTCGTGTTTTTCCATTTGTTCTCTTTTTGTTTGTCTGCAAGTAAACTGTGTGTGTTAACCTTGAAGCTTCGGAATGTAAGAAAGAGAGATAATGTGCATGTGTTTTGACTAGAGAGATTTAAGAGGGGAGAGAGTTTTTGTCGGGAGGACAGACCATCTTGGCGGTGCGATAGAATGTTCTATGCTGGACTGGTCTAAATGTATATATATATATATATGCAAAGCTTTGCAAATATATTACAAAATACCTATTCTGTCTCTGGTGGTTTTTCTACTCAGCTTTAAGTGTCGTAAAGAGCTTGGGAGCGACTTGTGACTTGAATTCCCTGGGAGGAACAACTGGTCCAAAACGCAACAATATATATATATATATATATATATGTATGAAATACTTGACTTGGTGAATTCTAGCTGTCAATATACTCCTCCCTTCTTAACCACGCCCCCAACCACGCCCCGCCCCACCCCCCACCTCCCGAAATCGGAGGTCTCAAGGTTGGCAAGTATGCCGGAGGCAAAAACAACAAACCGTCGATCCCCTTTATAGTCGGTGTTTGTTCCGACTGACGCATCCAGGGAGGCGCCCAATGCTTCCATAGACTCCATCCTTAAGTAGGTTTTGTATCTGTTGATCTCCATCCAAGGACGCTAACCGCCGCCCTCGCCTTTACATCCTCCTCCGCCGCGAGACCACGGCCGCCTCTTTGTTGTTTAAGTACGTGGGCCGAGGAGTAGCCGCTGACATTCAGCGGAGTCATCCGCGCAAAAGGCCACACCGCACGCGATAAAAGGGAATGGGATATTTTTTTTTACGCCGCGTCTTCCGAGGCGGACGACGTGACACACGGCGCATTAACGCCGCGCATCTGTTGTGGATCACTCGCCGCAAAAAAAAAATAAAAAATGTCAACAGGTCGACACTTCCTCGCCCGGACTCCTTCTCATTTCACAGTACTGGGAGTGAGGAGGGCCGGGGGTCACTTGTCCGTGGCGTTGTACGCATCATGTATGGCACGGCGGCGACACGGAGAGCAAATGTTATTATTTCACCATAGGGCTGGCCTTTTATTAATATCTCGATATTTTTAGGCCATGTCAAGATACACGATATATATCTCCATATTTTTGCCTTAGACTTGAATGAACACTTGATGCATATAATCACAGCAGTATGATGATTCTATGTGTCTACATTAAACCATTGTTCTTCATACTACATTAATATATGCTACTTTTAAACTTTCATGCAGAGAGGGAAAACACCAGTGACGTGCAGTCACTAGATGCCATCATGGAAAGAAAAAAAATGTAAAAAGAAAAAAAATTAATTAAATTGTTATATGTATCCAGTGATTATACTATAAAGTTATTTTCCATTTAACTTCACCAGTTTTAGATCATTTGTATTCAAAATCGCTGAATTTTCACATTTGCCGTTCAAATACTGAGAAGAGACGGTGGTGCGGTGAACAGCAGCCAGTTGAGGCACGTCAGTCAGTGCCTCAACATGGATTCCGGACTCGGCTAACTGCTGGCCTGCTGTGCAGTGAGACTGTATTGCTATATGAACTATATTATACATTTCCATAGTTTAGTTAGCTGAGGTATATAATGTACAGTGTATTTTGTCAACAACTGTATGTGTGTAAAGTATTTCTTGTGCTGAGCGATCATAAAACGGCTGCAAAAGACGCACTGGCTGAGGCTCCAGTAGCCCCGCCTCCTGCACCCCGCCGTAGAATTGTTATATCAACTAAAGCCCACACTTAAACTTTCCACGTGCAAGATTGAATCTATTTAAAAAAGTTATTTCATAAGAAGCCAAAAAGTGCAAAAACAATAATGTTCGTGTTGGAGGAGTTGTGAATGACTGCAGGGCCACAACATTAGGTACACCTGCAGACTGCAGGTGTACCTAATTCACAACTCCTCCAACACGAACATTATTGTTTTTGCACTTTTTGGCTTCTTATTAAATAACTTTTGTAACCTATTTTCATGGGCTTTCCTCTTTGTGATGTTGAGTTCCTGTTATGTGCTGTTATAACAGTATATGCCTTGAGCTCTTATTTTGAAGGCGCTTAGAGCGGACGTGATGTCACGTTGCGGAGGTTTTTGAAAGAAGGTAAATAAAGTGGTCCTCGTGTAAACTGGAGCCTCCGTGTTTGTTATTTTGTAGTTTCATACAGTATAGGCGACATTTATAAACCCTCGGTTACACTTTTTTAAATAGATTCAATCTTGCACGTGGAAAGTTTAAGTGAGGGCTTTAGTTGCGGCGCATGGACTTAATTTATAAGTAAAGGTAAGACCATAATAACGTTTTTTTTATTAAATGTGCTTTTTTGTGTGCTACAGTTTGTATGTGTAAAGTTAAAGTTAAGTTAAAGTACCAATGATTGTCACACACACACACTAGGTGTAATGAAATTTGTCGTCTGCATTTGACCCATCCCCTTGTTCACCCCCTGGGAGGTGAGTGGAGCAGTGGGCATTAGCGGCGCCACGCCCGGGAATCATTTTTGGTGATTTAACCCCCAATTCCAACCCTTGATGCTGAGTGCCAAGCAGGGAAGAATGCTGGTATGAGCTTTTAAACATAACCCGTTAACTGCTGCCAATCAAATGGTGAATAAGATACTCTTTAGGGTTCATATGTTTGTAAATCTGACTGTGATGAAGTCAGTGCCTCAGCAGTCATGAACCTCACCGCACGTCACTGGAAATCACAACTAAGTAAGACAGAAAAAAACCTTCAATGTTTACATCAATTTTCAACTCTTTGTCAATTCTACGGCAGGTCCTAGAAGTGCCGTTAAAAGGAGGAGCAGGTGGAAAAAGAGGAAATGTGAGAACGTATACTTGAATATTCACGATATAGTCATTTTGTACATCGCACAGAGACAAACCCGCGCTATATCACGTATATTCGATATATCGCCCAACCCTAGTTCAACGCAAAGGAGGCCCTATTAAGTTGTTTACATGTCTGTTAATACTAGAATTGTACGGTATACCGGTACTAGTATAGTACCGTGATACTAATGACTCATATTTGGTACTATACCGCCTCTAAAAAGTATTGGTCCCCCCCCTTTTTTTTTTTAAACGGGCATGACATTGCTGGTTTTACGAGCAGAGGAGCATGTTCAGCAGTGCACAATCACAAAGTACTTACAAGCAGACACAGTGTGTAGACAGAAAAGGGAGAACGGACGCATTTTGGCTTAAAGACTAAAGATAAAGGTGAAGTTATAACACCGAAACGCCGTCAGGAAGAGGCGCTTTAAGACATGGCTAGCCAGCTAGCGGCTAACGTCCATCCGCACTTCTAAATGACTAATCCTTGTCTCCATGGCGACACATTTTGTGTTTGAATGTCACAATATGCAGTAATAGGAAACCACATGAATAGGGAAATAAGATGTTTGAAATTTTAAAATAAAGAATATACTGAAAACAGATACATTATTAAATAATACATTTTGAAGTAAAAAAACTGACATTTTGTATCAACTATTTCAAATTTTCGTGTAATCAGACCATATTTTCGGTATATTAGATGGAATCTTTACCTTAATATACCGACAATGTGGTCGGATTGCAAGAACATTTGAAAAAGTATATGAATAAGAAGACATAATGAACCTTTTTGAGCATTTTGTATTAAATGCAGGATATAAACCATAAGAAATAACTCTGCATTCTTATGTAATAATGAGATGATTTAAGATCACCTTGTCATGTTGGAAGAGGAAGGGGTCATTTCCAGGTGGCCAAATACTTTTGGAAATATAGTGTATAATTATATATATATATATATATATATATATATATATATATATATATATATATATATATATATATATATATATATATATATATATATATATATATATATATATATATATATATATATATAATTATACACCTGGAAATATATATATATATATATATATATATATATATATATATGTATGTGTGGGAAAAAATCACAAGACTATTTCATCTCTACAGGCCTGTTTCATGAGGGGGGGTACCCTCAATCGTCAGGAGATTTTAATGGGAGCATTCGCATACCATGGTTTATATAGGGCACAGAGTGGGTGGGTACAGGCTGGCCTAGGGGCGTGGTGATTGGCTCATGTGTTACCTAGGAGGTGTTTCCGTCTATGGCGGCATGCTGTTACAATTTCGCTGCGCTTGTTGAGGGATGACAGGTCTGGACGGTAAATAATAAACAGTTTCTCTTTCAAGCATAGGTTGCATCTTTTATTACCACTATTGTAAGGTGTGCTGGATGCAAGAATTTGCCATATATATATATATATATATATATATATATATATATATATATATATAATTATACACTATATTTCCAAAAGTATTTGGTCAAATACTTTTGGAAATATAGTGTATAATTATATATATATATATATATATATATATATATATTTCCAGGTGTATAATTAAATATATATATATATATATATATATATATATATCGGTGCGGCGTCTTCAGTAATGCGGACGCTGTATCGATCCGTTGTGGTGAAGAAGGAGCTGAGCCGGAAGGCAAAGCTCTCGATTTACCGGTCGATCTACGTTCCCATCCTCACCTATGGTCATGAGCTTTGGGTCATGACCGAAAGGACAAGATCACGGGTACAAGCGGCCGAAATGAGTTTCCTCCGCCGAGTGGCGGGGCTCTCCCTTAGAGATAGGGTGAGAAGCTCTGTCATTCGGGGGGAGCTCAAAGTAAAGCCGCTGCTCCTCCACATCGAGAGGAGCCAGATGAGGTGGTTCGGGCATCTGGTCAGGATGCCACCCGAACGCCTCCCTAGGAAGGTGTTTCGGGCACGTCCGACCGGTAGGAGGCCACGGGGAAGACCCAGGACACGCTGGGAAGACTATCTCTCCCGGCTGGCCTGGGAACGCCTCGGGATCCCCCGGGAGGAGCTGGACGAAGTGGCTGGGGAGAGGGAAGTCTGGGCTTCCCTGCTTAAGCTGCTGCCCCCGCGACCCGACCTCGGATAAGCGGAAGAAGATGGATGGATGGATGGATGGATATATATATATATATATATATATATATATATATATATATATATACATATATATATATATATATATATATATATACATATATATATATATATATATATATATATATATATATATATATATATATATATATATATATATATATATATATATATATATATAATTATACACCTGGAAATATATATATATGTATATATATATATATATATATATATATATATATATATATATATATATATATATATATATATATATATATATATATATATATATATATATATATATATATATATGTATATATATATATATATATATATATATATATATATATATATAATTATACACTATATTTCCAAAAGTATTTGGCCACCTGGAAATGACCCCTTCCTCTTCCAACATGACAAGGTGATCTTAAATCATCTCATTATTACATAAGAATGCAGAGTTATTTCTTATGGTTTATATCCTGCATTTAATACAAAATGCTCAAAAAGGTTCATTATGTCTTCTTTTTCATATACTTTTTCAAATGTTCTTGCAATCCGACCACATTGTCGGTGTATTAAGGTAAATATTCCATCTAATATACCGAAAATATGGTCTGATTACACGAAAATTTGAAATAGTTGATATAAAATGTCTGTTTTTTTACTTCAAAATGTATTATTTAATAATGTATCTGTTTTCAGTATATTCTTTAATTTGAAATTTCAAACATCTTATTATATATATATATATATATATATACATATATGTATGTATGTATGTATATATATATATATATATATATATATATATATATATATATATATATATATATATATATATATATATATATATATATGTATATATATATATATATATATATATATATATATATATATATATATGTATATATATATATATATATATACAACATGGCTCTCAGTCTCCGTTGTAATTCATCCCAAAAGGCGTTCTATCGGGTTCAGGTCAGGACTCTGTGCAGGCCAGTCAAGTTCATCCACACTAGACTCTGTCATCCATGTATTTCTGGACCTTGCTTTGTGCACTGGTTGGGAGCATGGAATTGTCCAAAATGTTATTCAAAATTCCTTTCACTGGAACTAAGGAACCTCACACCACACGGACCAAATACTTTTGGCAAAATAGTGTATATAAGCCTATATGTTTTCAATGTCATTACATATGCAACAAACAAACACATAACTACTTTTTGCCCAGATGGATGTTCCCTACACGCACATAATTCACTCCCGTGTGTTTAGCCACAGATCATTTCATTAAGTACACATGCATCACTAAAATAGCATCCAATGCGGTGTTTTTTTGTTTTTTTTTAATGAAATATATCCCTTGCAAAAACACAAGTGCTTCCCTGACTTGACAGAAACATGACAGAAATGGTTTTTGCTTTGATTTCCAGAGGGAACGTTGCGCCGTAATGTTTGCCTGCGTCGTTAGTCATAATGTGCATGTAGTCCCTTAAAGCAGCCAGGAATATGAATGGAATATTCAAGCATTTGTTGAAAACAATGCAATTATGTTGTGTGTGTGAGAGAGTGGATGCTGAGGAAAATGTGCAAAACTATTGTTTATAGCAGATGAGGCACTTAAAAGGGGCAATGCATATTAAAAGTGCATAAATTGCAAGGGCTAATGACAATGTGACGAACAGCGGCTGCCATAAAGACATTCAGTGACATTTTTTTTTATTTTATTAGCTCGCAACAAATGCACAAAGCTCTACGACCAAATGCAGGGAGAAGAAAAAAAAAATCAATGTGAAATTTTGTTGGATCTAATTTTATCGACGTGTGCCGTCGGGCGGTTTTCATAACAAAGGCCACCTGCTTGCTATCCCGCTGCAGTAAATCAACATTTCCTCCGCTGACTTCTCGCTAATAACAATGCAAAAGTCACTCAACCTCTTCCTCTTCTGTAGTTTGTTTTTTGTTTTTTCTCCCCCGCTTTTTCCCGTAAAAACCTGCGCTGCCCAAGAGGAGCCTCTTAAATCTTTCAGAGATATTTGCAAAAATCCTCTTGAGTGAGAGCACAAAAACCTCTACGGTGTAGCTGATGCATTATTAAAGCGCTACCTGATGGCGCTAAGCTGTCTGATAAAAAAAAAAAACTTGAAATACCGTTTTTTTTCTGGACAATAAGCCAATACTTTTTTTCCAACGCTTTAAGCCATGCTGCTCAAAAAACAGTGCGGCTAATGCATGGATTTTTTTCAATGTTTTTTATTCAACAAATACTGCACAGACAGAAACACGAAAAATGTATGTTATTGTCTGTGCTATGGCGCCACCTTTTGGGCAAGTTTAGTCAGTGCGGGTTGAAAATGTACTCCTGTTTCGTGCCTTAAACCGAAAGTGATTCTGTTTAAAAAAAATGGTTAATTTGTTACTCCAAGCAATGTTTGTAAGTTTTACAATATAACTAAAACAATCCATGCTTACTAAACCGTCCCATATGTGATGTCTTATAAGTGTTTTCATGCATATTTGTACATGTTATCGTAATATAATCAAGCTAGCGTTGTTAGCATTAGTGAATATGCTAACATGTTTACAAGTATTATTAACTAAGTAATTATTAACTAATAACTAAAACGTTACTGTTTAGTTATTAGGTCTGTTTAGCTGATTGGAGAGCTAGCTGCTGCAGCTGGTGCGTCCATGACGATGACTTCTGTTTTGTTTGATCGGCCGTTTTACTGCCTTTTGACAGGCGCCGTTTGGAAAAAATTAAGGTATGTAAATAAACATTTACAAAATCTTTTGTACCGGGTACAAATGTGCGACTTATAGTCCGGTGCGTGTAATATAAAAACATTTTTGATTCTAAAATTTGGTGGGTGTGGCTTAAATACGGCTGTGCTCTATAGCCCGGAAAATAAGGTAACATGTATTTGATAAAAGCCAACACCAAGAATAGACAATTGAAAGGTAATTTAAAATGAATAAAGAATAGTGAACAACAGGCTGAATAAGTGTACGTTATATGAGGCATAAATAACCAACTGGTATGTTAACGTAACATATTATGGTAAGAGTCATTCAAATAACTATAACATATAGAACATGCTATAGGTTTACCAAACAATCTGTCACTCATAATCACTAAATCCCATGAAATCTTAAAGGTCTAGTCCAGGGGTCGGCAACCCGCGGCTCCGGAGCCGCATGCGGCTCTTTGATCACTCTGATGCGGCTCAGCAGCTTACTTGTCGACCCCAGCCCCGATTTTCCCGGGAGACTTCCGGATTTCAGTGCCTTTAGCAGAAAACTCCCGGGATTAATATTCTCCGATTTTCACACTTCCAGTTAAAATAAGGGCGTGCCATGATGGTACAGCAATTGGCGCCCTCTACAATCTGTATTAACAGCGTGCCAGCCCAATCCCTTGTTATGCAGTCAGCATATTCTGCTTGCACACGTACAAGACAGCAAGGCATACTTGGTCAACAGCCACACAGGTTACACTGACGGTGACCATATAAAACAACGTTAACACTCTTACTAATAATGTGCCATACTTTGAACCAAAACCAAACAAGAATGACAAACACATTTCGGGAGAACATCTGCACCTTAACACAACATAAAAACAACAGAACAAATACCCAGAATCCCATGCAGCCCTGACTCTTCCGGGCTACATTATACACCCCTGCTACCACCAAACCCCGCCCCCAGCCCAACCCTGCTCCCTCACACATTAAAACCCCCCTTGTGCGTCGGTTGAGGTGGGCGGGGTTTGATAGCGGGGGTGTATAATGTGGCCCGGAAGAGTTAGGGCTGCATGGGATTCTGGGTATTTGTTCTGTTGTGTTTATGTTGTGTTATGGTGCAGATGTTCTCCCGAAATGTGTTTGACATTCTTGTTTGGTGTGGGTTCACAGTGTGGCACATTATTAGTAAGAGTGTTAAAGTTTTTTTTAATTTTTTTATTTTTTATACCGCCACCGTCAGTGTAACCTGTGTGGTTGTTGACCAAGTATGCCTTGCTGTCACCTACGTGAGCAAGCGGAAAACCCATACAACGTGTGGCTGATCAAGCACGCCGGTTGTAGTGGGTGCTATATGCTGTATCAACACATGACGCTGACAAGCGCCATTCATATAAAACCCGCGTGCCGTACTAACATTCAAATTCCCTATTAAGGAATGGGCAACGTGTCTGAGACCCCTGGTTTATACATAGCACAAAGCAAAAAAAAACTTTTAATACAGTGTTATTTCATTTTAAATTTCAAAATATTTTTGTGGCTCCCATTGTTATCTTTAATTTGTGAAACTGGTCAAAATGGCTCTTTGACTGGTAAAGGTTGCCGACCCCTGGTCTAGTCTCTTACGTGAATGAGATAAATAATATTATTTGATATTTTACGGTAATGTGTTAATAATCTCACACATAAGTCGCTCCTGAGCAGAGGTGGGTAGTAACGCGCTACATTTACTCCGTTACATCTACTTGAGTAACTTTTGGGATAAACTGTACTTCTAAGAGTAGTTTTAATGCAACTTACTTTTACTTTTACTTGAGTATATTTATAGAGAAGAAACGCTACTTTTACTCCGCTACTTTTATCTACATTCAGCTCGCTACTCGCTACTAATTTTTATCGATCTGTTAATGCACGCTTTGTTTGTTTTGGTCTGTCAGACAGACCTTCAAAGTGCCTGCGTTACCGGTGACGTTTCACTTCGTTCCACCAATAAAATGCAGTCACTAGTGACGTTTGACTCCGTTCCACCAATCAGATGCAGTCACTGGTGACGTTGGACCAATCAAACAGAGCCAGGCGGTCACATGACCTGACTTAAACAAGTTGAAAAACTTATTGGGGTGTTACCATTTAGTGGTCAATTGTACGGAATATGTACTGTACTGTGCAATCTACTAATACAAGTTTCAATCAATCAATCAAAAGTGTGAAGGAAAAAAGACACTTTTTTATTTCAAACGTACATCCCGTCACAAGCCTAAAGACTGACTGCACAGTTCCTGTCTTCACAATAAAAGTGCCGCTCCATCGCGCCTGCGCTTTCAAAATAAGAGTCTCCGAAAGCCAGCGCAAACAAGCTACGGAATTTGCCGCCAATGTATTTCTTGTAAAGTGTGTGAAAACGAATATGGAAGCTGGACAAATAAGATACCAAAAACCAACCACTTTCATGTGGTATTAGACAGAAAGGAGGAACTTTTTTTCTCCTGCATTTGAAAACGTGGACGTTATCAGCACTACTGTCTGATTACAATCAATGCAAGTCATCAGAATCAGGTAATACACCAACTTATATTCTTGTCTTCATGAAAGAAAGGAATCTATATGTGTTAAACATGCATGTATATTCATTAAAACACCTTTAACATGTAAACAAAAACGGCAAAATAAATAAATATAAATGATATACTGTATATATCAATGTATGTGTATATATGTATATATATATATATATATATATATATATATATATATATATATATATATATGATATGTGTGTGTATGTTACTCATCAGTTACTCAGTACTTGAGTAGTTTTTTCACAACATACTTTTTACTTTTACTCAAGTAAATATTTGGGTGACTACTCATTACTTTTACTTGAGTAATACATCTCTAAAGTAACAGTACTCTTACTTGAGTACAATTTCTGGCTACTCTACCCACCTCTGCTCCTGAGTATAAGTCGCACCCCCGGCCAAACTATGAAAAAAAACTGCGACTTATAGTCCGAAAAATACGGTACTTTAAAATCGTAGTAAGTGTAACACTTTGATGGCGGAGCCTTAAAACTCCCTGCTAGAGCCTGTAGTTGAGATGCGGGTTCTTTTCCTGGTGTTTGGCAACCCCTGATGCAACCCCGCCTCGCCTGTCTGCCTCTGACACCAGACGACCTGATGGATTACAGCTGCTGCCAGTCTTCTCGAGAGCTGCCGATATCCAACGTCGGGGGCAAAATAAAGGCGTCACGCCCGCACTAATAAACAACAAACGTCACACGGCCATGAAGGACGGCCCCGCCCGGCGCTCACACATCCTCCCTCGCATTTGCATCCGAGGCAGATTAAACATCTCGGCTGCCGCGAGATAAGACGGCAAAACGGCGATAAGAAGCCATCAATAGACTGCGTGGAGAACTGCTGTAGCATAATTACTCCGCCGCTTTTATCCTGGATGTTGCCTTGATCGACGACGGCTCTTCACGCGCCACGAAAGAAGTCAAAGTCAAGACGGCCGCGTGCATAAAATCGCAAACGTGTCGTGTAATTAATCCTGCCACGCGCCTCTCCCAGACCACAGAAAGCAAAATGGTGGCATAATTACATGCTAAAAGTTAGACAATTACAGCCGCGCTCTCCTTTTTTCCTGCGGTAACAGCTGCATAATGACATGCAAATGAGCTTGGGAGGGCTGTTATCACTTACCTATGTGAATGGCGGCCTGACATCACCGCGGGGCCACTTAACTCTCAAATCACTCATTCAGCCATTAGCAATAACAAAGAGTCGGGGGCCCTCGGCGCGCTCGACGTGCTTTAAAGGTACCCCCCCCCCAAAAAACAAACAAAAAAACATCAGAAGCGCGATTTTTACATTGATGACTAATTATGTCAGCTACATAGGGAAAACACTTTGCGCTTTCAGGCTATTCACAATGTTTATGTGAACACTTAGAAGAAGAAAAAATTAAGTATGTAGAAAGTTGGAACGCAAATGGCGCGCGACCAAGCTTGAGGTTTTCCATCAAGCATGGAGTGATAGTTTAATATCGTATAAACGCATGCTTACCTTAGCTAAAGCTAAATATTACTCAAATCTCATCCGTCTCAACAAAAACGACCCTAAATTTTTGTTTAGTACAGTGGCATCGCTAACCCAACAAGGGACTCCTCCCAATAGCTCCACCCACTCGGCAGATGACTTTATGAATTTCTTTAATAAGAAAATTGAACTCATTAGAAAGGAGATTAAAGACAACGCATCCCAGCTACAACTGGGTTCTATTAACACAGATACAACTGTATCTACGACAGATACTGCAATACAAAATAGTCTACAAAATGCCTTCCCGGTAACAATTAGAGATGCTACCTCAGTAGAAGCATTTAAGTCCCATCTTAAAACTCATTTGTATACTCTAGCCTTTAAATAGACCCCCCTTTTAGACCAGTTGATCTGCCGTTTCTTTTCTTTTCTCCTCTGCTCCCCTCTTCCTTGTGGAGGGCGTGGGGGGGCACAGGTCCGGTGGCCATGGATGAAGTGCTGGCTGTCCAGAGTCGGGACCCGGGGTGGACCGCTCGCCTGTGCATCGGCTGGGAACATCTCTGCACTGCTGACCCGACTCCGCTCGGGATGGTGTCCTGCTGGCCCCACTATGGACTGGACTCTTACTATTATGTTGGATCCACTATGGACTGGACTCTCACAATATTATGTCAGACCCACTTGACATTCATTGCATTCGGTCACCCCTAGAGGGGGGGGGGTTACCCACATATGCAGTCCTCTCCAAGGTTTCTCATAGTCATTCACATCGACGTCCCACTGGGGTGAGTTTTTCCTTGCCCTTATGTGGGCTTTGTACCGAGGATGTCGTTGTGGCTTGTGCAGCCCTTTGAGACACTTGTGATTTAGGGCTATATAAATAAACATTGATTGATTGATTGATTGAAGTGAGCCCATATACTGTAATATTGTACATGGTAATTGGGATTTGTTATATATTGTATGTATCATACAGAAATATAATAGCATCAATACAAATGGCCCATTGAATACTAAATAACACTGCACCAGCACCACTTAAGCACTTTGTCCAGTTTACATCTGCTGTGACAACTAGAAACACACGAGCCTCAACCAGGGGGCAGTGTAGCGTACCCAGATGTAAAACATATGTTGCACAAAAGGAATGGAACGACCTCACAACAAACTTGAAAAGTCTAACAGATTACTCTTCATTCACAATTGAACTTAAAAAGTGGCTTTGGAGCAATCGAAGATGCTCACACGGTCAATAAGGTGGCCACTAGATAGATAAATGGATAGTACTTTATTGATTCCTTCAGGAGAGTTCCCTCAGGAAAATTAAAAAAATAAAACTAAAGTGACACATTAATTTAATGTGTATTATATTTATCCATGAGAGCATTTTTGTTGTAAATTATGAGGTGTGTCTGTTAAAATCACGGTTGTTTTTACAAATGATGACAGATGTGAACAAGAGCATGTATTGTCTTTGTGTGATGATGTAAATGAGGTGTGGTTGTATTGTATATTAAGTATGTGTCAATGAAAGGGCATTTTATGACGTTTCTTAATTTGATTGCCGTATTTTTCGGAATATAAGTCGCACTGGAGTATAAGTCGCACCTGCCGAAAATGCATAATAAAAAAAGGAAAAAAACATATTTAAGTCGAAAAAAAACTGTGACTTATAGTCCGAAAAAAACGGTACATGCTATAGTATGATTTTATTGTCATCATTTTATTGCATGATTTTTGTATCCCTTTAATTTAAGGTAGTCAGGGACTGCAGGTGGAAATTAGCTATTTAGCTATAATCTGGTACAGAACATATCTGTCGTTGAGTTTAATGTTTCTGTGCATTGTCTCTTCAAATAAAGACTAATAATGTGGTCACCCAACAAAATTGTGTGCATCCATGTTTAAGTTTCACCCTATTTTTTTTATTTTTTTGTAGAAAAAGGAGTTTTATGTAATAATGGCTACGGCTATTCAAAACATACATTTGTGAAAATAAAAGCTACCCAAAATAGATGCTGATTTGGTCACCCCACAACATTGTGTGTACCCCAGTTTCAGCTAATTAGTTCTGCCCCGTGTGACATATTTTTCGCATGTGTCCCTACAGAATATTTTGTATTTTTTTTTCAGAAACAGGAGTTTTATATGACATGTATTAATATAATGGTAATATTGGTGAAACTAAGTTTTTTTATGTTGCATGTACAGTATTTCAATAATATATATATATATATATATATATATATATATATATATATATATATATATATATATATATATATATATATATATAATATATATATAATAATATAATATATATATATAATGATATAATATATATATATATAATAATATTGGTCAAACTGTAGATTTACGTGATATTTATATATATATATATATATATATATGTATATATATATATATATATATATATATATATATATATATATATATATATATTGTGAAATACTGTTAACAATGGTTACAACTACTCAAAACATGCATTTGTACTAATAAAGGCCTACCCTAAATATAAAAAATAAAAAATAATAATAATACCTGCATTATCCTTTCCAGCCTTACCCTTTCCATCCTTTGAAACTGAGCTATTGTGTGGAACAATTTCCCTTGTGGATCAATAAAGTTTGTCTAAGTCTAAGTCTATTGTCAGTCAGCCAATCGATTTGCCTCTGTGGGTGGAGGCGGGAAGCTAGCATTCACACACACACACACACACACACACACAGAAGTTGAAGCTCGTAATGTAAATGTACGATAAGAAAGTAGAAATTACCTGGATCAGCCCTTAAATCTAATCAAGATATGCCCATAACTTTTTGAGTCATGTTACCCGCCGACCAGTAGTAGTGAAAACAACTACTGTATTTCTCGGACTATAAGGCGCACTTAAAATCCTTTAATATTCTCAAAACTCGACAGTGCGCCTTGTAACCCGGTGTGCCTAATGAATATTATTGGTTGTGCTTACCGACCTCGAAGCAATTTAATTTGGTACATGGTGTAGTGATAAGTGTGACCAGTAGATGGCAGTCACACATAAGAGATACGTGTAGACTGTAATATGACTCAAGTAAACAACACCAACATTTTATATGTTCCATTGAAAATGTAGAACATTACTGTGGAGGGAGATGTGGTCATCGCTGCCTGCAGGAGCAAAAGTCACCGCCTCTGTCCATGGTGCTGAGGACAGAGCACCATCAGACGGGGGGGCGTGGCAGTGCTGACGGCGAGACACAGCTAGCAGGTGATTAGATTTCACAGGTGGTACGTGTTAATCTAATCATCTGTTGTCTTTAACAGTAAGCGGCCGGGAGCAGGAGGAGAGAGGATATGGACGTGACTGAAAAGTCACGTTCTACCAAGAGAGAAAACTTTTGTTGACAACATTATCATTAAAAACCTTGTTAAACCTGCATGCTTGGCTCCGGTGCCGTGTCTGACAGTGGGCCCGCTAGGAAGCGACTTCCACAATTACACACAACGCTCAACAATCCATCAAAATGTTTTAGTAGGACTTTGGTAAGCTATGAAGCCGCACCGCTTGATGGATTGTACTGTGCTTCAACATAGGAGTATTATTATGGTGTGTGTATAAGGTAAGACATATTATCTGGTGTTTTGTTTCGCAATATTATGCAAAAGCACCTTTCCTTACCTTCTTGTCCCTGCTGATCTGTATTTGGGATCTGCATAAGTCCTGAAAATTTGTGCGCATCCGCCTTGGTAGTCCGTGCCGACACCGTAGTTTGATAAGCTTCTTCTTTTTCTCTATCTTCTTGTTATTGGACATTCATCCTCCGCTGTTGCCATTTTTAATATAAAGTAGTGAAAAGTTCTTACTTATATCTGTCAGTAAACTCGCCATGAAAGCGCTAAAACATACCGGTGTAGTGAGTTTACATTATTCACTCAAGAAACTTTAGTTATTAGAGAGTTCTGGTCGGACGGTAAATAAGACCGCCCACAAAATGCTGCATTCTGAAGCGACTGTCAGAAAGCGACTTGAAGATGATCTGTAAAACATCATCTATGCAACATTTTGACCAAAGAACCACCATTACATGTTATGTAGACCACAAGGAAGCATTTTACATTTAGAAAACAATGTAAATATCTAGCAACACATTTTATTGCATTTCTTAAAGTGTCATTCTTGCGTCGCAGATACAGTGGTGCACGATCATTTGTGCCCCTAAGAGTCGCGTATGCAAAACAAGGAGAAATAAGCGGATTAAGGATTATTAGACGTGTTAGTTACGAACGTTGATGGTTTTCTCAAACAACTCTTGTGGAATTGGACTCATCCTAAATTGGAAGGATTGTTGATGGGTAAAAAAAAATTACTCTACCAAAATATGAATAATAAGCTTATATGATTATAATCATTTGAGAAACAATAATGTGAATTATATTTTGTGCAAAAATGATAAAATAACGAATATAATGATAAAAAATAATAATATAAATAATAACAATCATAATAATAACGATAATAAACAATATTTGCATAACGGTTGCATTGCTTCTTACAACTCAGCCCTCCGAAAAACCCTGAGATAATAATGAAAAATACCAATTGAAAAAATTATGTGAACTCTCACTTGTGCATAATGATACAATAAAATAAAAAGTAAATAAAAAATAATAAAAATAACAACAGAAGTATTAATGATAAGCAAAAGTTGCATGATCGTTGAATCGTTGCTTATAACGAGTCTTTCATAAAAACTGAAATAGTAATCAATAAAATGAATAATTAAAGTAATAGCAATGTGAATTCTAACTTGTACAATCAAAGCAAATATATATATATATATATATATATATATATAGTCAAGGTTTCTGTGATTTATCCGTTTATCCGACGAGCATGGAAACCTGCAAAACAGGCTTGTAGGGATGATATAGCCTCTGTTTTTTCCTGACCTAACGTGTGTATATATATATATGTACATGTATATATGTATGTATACGTATATATACACAGTATATGTCTTTACATATATACATATATATACATATATATATATATATATATATATATATATATATATATGTACATGTATGTATACATATATATACACAGTATATGTATTTATATATATATATTGTATACAGTATTATATATACACAGCATATGTTTTATATATATATATATATATATATATATATATATATATATATATATATATATTTATATATATATATCCATTGTATATGTATATATACACAGTATATGTTTATATTTATATATGTGTATATATGCGTGTATAAATGTGTGTCCATGTGTGTATATATGTGTGTATGTATATATAATTCAATATATGTATTACATTTATACACATTTATACTCCTATATATATGTATGCATGTGTGTATATAGACACATGCATATATTTATATAAATATATATATATATATATATATATATATATATATATATTAGTCAAGGTTACTGTGGTTTATCCGTTATACAGTGCTCAATACCGGGGTAGAGCGGAATATACGTTAGGTCAGGAAAAAACACAGAGGCTATTTCATCAGGGGACTCCCCTGAAGAGCAGGGAAACCTGCAAAACAGGCTTGTAAGGATGAAATGGCCTCTGTTTTTTTCTGACCTAATCTATATATATATATATATATTATAACAATAAATACATTATTTTTTAACACTGATCCCTCCAAAAAACAGCATCCCAACTTGGCAAAATCTACTTCCCATACTCAGGTCTGATTCCTGACCAAAGTATTCAAACAAGGAGCGTTCATTTTTTTTTTTTTTTTTTTTTTTTACAATATTATTTTTATCCACTGTCGTTGAATGATACCTGGCGGCGTGCACGGCGGTGGTCTCTCAGTGCAAACGTATGAAAAATAAACCAGCAATGATTATTGTCTCCTTTCCTCTCCTGAATATTAAGAGAATGGAAGTAGGTCAGTCGTCATTATTTTTAAATTCACTGGAATCCGACTTGCCGAACGCACGCCTTTTTTTTTTTTTTTCTTACTTCGCCATACCTGCCGGCGACCATTTATCAGCGTGAAAATCATCTCAGTCATTGACCCCGGTGGCCTGTGGCACTCATTAGAGCTGCACGTGACAGTGATGGAGGGCTGCTCACGCCGGGCAAACAGGTCTCGGCCAGATTAGAGCGCTCTCCTCGCTGTTCTCCGCCCCGCGGCTGTTTCCTTCGCCACCGCTTTGACTAGCAGGATCCTTTTTTTTTTCCCCCTCTTCGCTGCCCTGAATACCAGCTGAGTCGCCGGAATGGACTGCACTTAGTGACGTCAGGCGGGCCCTTAATGGTCCCAACATAACCGCGCGCATTGAGACGAGAGAATGAGCTTCCCCGAGCCTAACGCATGAAGGGTCAGAGCGTCTCGGGTACACGGCACAGGTCACTGCTGCAGCCTGTGAAATGTGGCTGGTATTGACTAAGCAATTAGGACAGTGTGCTTTTCAATTATGCACAGATGGACACAAAACAGCGGTCCTTTCTAAGTGCGTGCTCTGTGCCACTGTCATGTCAAACATTTGTGCAGCCCACTGTGGCGTTTGAACGCTCGTAACCTTTTTTTTTTGCGATTAATCACAAAGCATTGCATTAATCTTGTAAAAAGTCAGATTATTTGCGCATAAGTTTACATACCCTGGGAGAATTGATGATTTCTTAGCCATTCTTCGGAGAATATGAATGATAACACAAAAACCTTTCTTCCACTCATGCTTAATGGTTGTGTGACGCTATTTATTGGCAAACAACTGTGTTTACTCTTTTTAAATTAATATGACAAAAGAAAGTACCCAAATGACCCTGATCAAAAGTTTACATACCCCAGTGACTTTGATCTGATAACATGCACAAAAGTTGACACAAACAGGTTTGAATGGCTAATCAAGGTTCCAATCCTATGTGGTGTGGCTCTTTCAAGATGCACAATAAGGAGGCACTTGAAGAAAATTGGGCTGCATGGTCGAGTCGTCAGAAGAAAGCCATTTCTACGCAAATGTCACAAAGTATCCCGCTTACATTACGCCAAACAGCACAGAGACAAGCCTCGAAACTTCTGGAACAAAGTAATTTGGAGTGATGAGACCAACAGTTTACTTTTTGGGCTTCTGACAGACCATTGCATCTTTCATCCAGTGCTGCACAGATGTTTCTGGATTCTGAGTCATGTTGAAGGCAAAAGAATTGTCAAAGGATCTGCGAGAAAAGGTAATTGAACTGCATAAAACAGGAAAAGGGGTATAAAAAGATATCCAAGGAATTGAGAATGCCAATCAGCAGTTTTCAAACGTTGATTAAGAAGTGGAAAATGAGGGATTCAGGTAGACCAGCAAAGATTTCAGCCACAACTGCCAGGAAAATTGTTCGAGATGCAAAAAAAAATCCACAAATGACTGCAGCTGAAATACAGGACTCTCTGAAAAATGGTGGTGTAACTGTTTCAAGATGCACAATAAGGAAGCACTTGAAGAAAAATGGGCTGCATGGTCGAGTGGCCAAAAAGTAAAATGTTGGTCTCATCACTCCAAATCAGGGGCGCCGAAAAGGGGGGTAAAGGAGACAGATTCTAGGGGCCCATGATTGAGGGGGGCCCAGAGAGGCCCCTAATGATGATGAAATTATAATACAGAAAAAATAATGACACTGTGTTGGGCGCCCTGTAAAGATTATTTTCATGGGGCCCAAAATCCTTAGCGGCGCCCCTGCTCCAAATTACTTTGTTCCAGAAGTTTTGAGGCTAATCTCTGTGCTGTTTGGCGTAATGTAAGCGGGATACTTTGTGACATTTGCGCAGGAATGGCTTTCTTCTGGCGACTTGACCATGCAGCCCATTTTTCTTCAAGTGCCTCCTTATTGTGCATCTTGAAAGAGCCACACCACAAAGGATTGGAACCTTGATTAGCCATTCAAACCTGTTTGTGTCAACTTTTGTGCATGTTATCAGATCAAAGTCACTGGGGTATGTAAACTTTTGATCAGGGTCATTTAGGTACTTTCTTTTGTCATTTTGATTTAAAAAGAGTAAATACAGTTGTTTGCCAATAAATAGCTTCACACAACCATTAAGCATGAGTGGAAGAAAGGTTTTTGTGTTATCATTCATATTCTCTGAAGAATGGCCAAGAAATCATAAATTCTCCCAAGGTATGTACATTTTTGAGCAAAACTGAGCACATGTTCAGGGGTCAGCTACCCGCGGCTCTTTAGTGGCTCCCTGGACCTCTTTCAGGGATGTGTGAAAATGGAAAAATATGAGGGAAAAAAAATTATTAAGTTTCAGATACAAAACATCCACATGAAAATAAGGTAAAAACACGAGAGAAAAATTCATTAACTCTATCCCACTAATATTGCTATGTTGATATGTTGCAATATTACGCATTTCTCTCCCAAAACTACATCTTTGTGGTAATATTTTGTAAATATGTTTTTGCGTAAAATCAAGAATGTGACTATTACGTTATTTTTCATGTAAAGTTTGTGATGTTTTAAATCACAGGTGTCAAAGTCAGATCTGGCCCGCCACATCATTGCACGTGGCCCGCAAAAGCCACATTTATTTTATTGTTTTACTAAAGGCAAATAATTATTTCGATTTTGAAAGGAAAAGTTGTCATTTTATTCAACGCACATCAAATTTCACAAAAAAAACTGAACATTTGTGCAATATTATGATAAAAGTTGGAATTTTACGCAATAACAATCGCAATTTTACAAGAAAAAGCTTAAAATGTTGGCAATTTTATGTAAAGAGTCGTAATTTTACTCGACAAAAGTCACAATTTTATAAGAAAACTTTAACATTTTGGCATTATTATAATAATAATCTGAATTTTTCTCGGCAAAATTATGACTAAAGTAATTTCACTCAAAAATGTCACTATTTTACAAGAAAAAAATTAATTGGCAAAATTGTGATAAAAGTCAGAATTGTATATGACAAATGACACCATTTTGCAGTGAAAAGTAATAATTTTACATAAAAAAGTAAACATTTTACGAGAAATATTGCAATATTACAGAAACAGAAAGAATATGAAAAATTGTTCCAATTTTATAAGAAAAAAAGTCGACACATTGTGAGAAAGACTGGTTTTTTTTTGGTTTTTTTGTAATTGGTTTTTAATCTTCATTATTTACTTCTTCAAGTTTGTCTCTATATACATATTTATTTTATTTTGTGTGTTAAGTTTGGCCAAAGGGGTCGCATTTCAATTTCTTCCACACACTTGTTATTACATATGTTGACCAGAAGGGGAGCACTTAACATTTTTACAAACACTTGTTATTTCATATGTTGACCAGAGGGGGAGCACTTTTAAAACCGACACACAGTCAATTTGAAAAATCCCACCACCAGGGGTGCAAATGAGATTTTTTGTAATGTGCTTAGCTGCCGTCTTGTTTTATCATATATTGCTGCCTTTGCACCTGTCAATGTTTACTTTTGTATGCACATTAAATCAGCCAAAAAAATCCTGACTTTGGAGCAATGTTCACGGACTCTCGTATTTGGCTCTCTGTTCGATGCAATGGTTTTCCGTATTGGGACCATGATTTCGGTCCTAACTTGTTAACCGGTCCTCATATGGAAGGTACTTTTCCTTGTTGATGTCTCAAGAAGGGTAGGAATACAAGAACACACACACACACACACACACACACACACACACACACACACACACACACGCACGCACACACATTCCTGTATTTGTTACCTTCTTGAGACCTCCCAAAAATGCCGACCTCTTTAGGACCACCCTTTCTAGATGTATAAAGATTTGTATTTACAACATTAATAATATATACAAACTATGCAAATATAAAAAAGGTAAGCTTTTAGTTATTTTTTTATTTTTTTTATTTTTGTTTGTAATTGGGTTTTAATCTTCATTATTTACTTCAAGTCATTACAGTATATCTCTATATACATATTTATATTGTATTTTTTATTATTTTGGCCAAAGGGGGCGCATTTCAATTTCTTCCACCCACTTGTTTTTACATATGTTGACCAAAGGGGGAGCCCTTCAACTGTTTACACTCACTTGTTATTTCATATGTTGACCAGAGGGGGAGCACTTCAAATTTTTACACACACTTGTTATTTCGTATGTTGACCAGAGGGGAGCATTTCAAATCTTTACACACACTTATTACATAAGTTGACCAGAGGGGGAGCATTTCAAATTTGTATACACACTTGTTATTTCATATGTGGACCAAAGGGTCCACTTCTAATTTTTACACACACTTGTTATTACATATGTTGACCAGCGGGGGAGCACTTCAGATTTTTATACACACTTGCTATTTCATATGTTGACCAGCCGTGGAGCATTTCAAATTTTTACACACACTTGTTATTTCATATGTTGACCAGAGGGAGAGGACTTCAAATTTTTACACACACTTGTTATTTCATATGTTGACCAGAGGGGGAGCATTTCAAATGTTTACACACACTTATTACATAAGTTGACCAGAGGGGGAGCATTTCAAATTTTTACACACACTTGTTATTTCATATGTTGACCAGACGGGGACAACTTCAAATTTTTACACACACTTGTTATTTCATGTGTTGACCAGCGGGGGAGCACTTTTGATTTTTATACACACTTGCTATTTCATATGTTGACCAGCGGGGGAGCACTTCCGATTTTTATACACACTTGATATTTCATATGTTGACCAGCGAGGGAGCACTTCAGATATTTACAGACACTTGTTATTTTATATGTTGACCAGTTCAAGTTTTCAAGTTCAAGTTTCAAGTTTATTCACAATACCATATAACAAATACAATAGTAGTAAAATATCATCATTTAAAGATGTTGGTACGTGAAAGGGTCCCCCAAATAAGCTAGAAGAAGCTTTTGACAGGGGGTCCAGAGGATAGAATATACATGAAATGATGGAATGATGGAACATGGTAGCAAGTACAACAACAAAAAACAAAACAAAAAACAACGCTATATGATTAACACAAGATAATAGTACTAAAGCAAGCATACACATACATACATACATTCATTCAACCATGCAAATCCCAACAGTAGTCTACCCTACATGAGGCATTAAATATAGGTGGTTAATAGATAAGTTTTTAGTTTATTTTTGAAGTTGGAGAATGGATACAGCATCTTGAGGCTCTCATTAAGCCAGCCGTGGAGCATTTCACATTTTTACACACACTTGTTATTTCATATGTTGACCAGAGGGAGAGCACTTCAAATGTTTACACACACTTGTTATTTCATATGTTGACCAGCGGGGGAGCACTTCAGATTTGTACACACACTTGTTATTTCATATGTTGACCAGCCGGGGAGCATTTCACATTTTTACACACACTTGTTATTTCATATGTTGACCAGAGGGGAAGCACTTCAAATTTTTACACACACTTGTTATTTTAATATGTTGACAAGAGGGGGAGCACTTTAAATGGTTACACACACTTGTTTTTTCAAATGTTGACCAGCCGGAGAGCACTTCAAATTTGTACATGCACATGTTATTTCATTTGTTGACCAGAGGGGGAGCACTTCAAATTTTTACACACACTTGTTATTTCATATGTTGACCAGAGGGGGAGCACTTTTAAAACCGACACACAGTCAATTTGAAGAATCCCTCCTTTTTGGGACCACCCTAATTTTGATATATTTCACCACCAGGGGGTGCAAATGAGACATTCTCTATTAGATGCAATGGTTTTCCGTATTGGGACCGTGATTTATGTCCTAACTTGTTCACCGGTCCTCATATGGAAGGTACTTTTCCTTGTCGATGTCTCAAGAAGGGTAGAAATACAAGAACACACACTATAATAAACACAAGCAACATCAGCTGAGTTACTTCCACCTCCACACATCCTCCTCCAGTTCCACCTGGGAAACACTCGCACTATGTTATCCGAGGGCGCTGCATGGACGCATATGGGAAGTTGGCTCTAGGTGTCGTTAAATTGCACGTCCCTAAAATAACATGTTAACACGTTAGCTTATACCACCATGAATGTAATTACTGCGCCGGAAAAGAAGAAAAAAAAAACGTCAAGAAAGAAAACACTTGAGTAGGTGGGATGTGTGGCTAATTTCTTTCTTTAGAACAGGCGGGCGGGAACGCTTTGCCGAATAGTGCTCACCCACACGCTGAATTGTCCACCTTGATGCTGGCCGGGACCCGTGCTATTTCATCAGCCATTACCCCAGCATGGAGGAGCCACTATTGTCTTTTTTACTCTCATTCTGATGCAATATCTTTTTTTGCAAGTCGCAAGAAAAGAGCAGACATGGTGAAGATATGTAAAAAGTAAGGTAAAAAAATATATATATTTACCTCTGTCATATACTGTGTTTTAATTACCTATTTAATAGAGGTGTGACTCCTTGGGCACCCAACAATTTCCTTTGATTCCGATTCCTGGGGTGACGAATCGATATTCGTTTCATTCCGATTCTCGCATTGTATTATTTGGTATAATAATTACAATTAAACTTTTTCAAAACAGGTTAGAAGATAGAAAAGCTCATTATTTTTGCATTTAGATGGCCAAAAATATATATTTTTAAATATATATATATATATATATATATATATATATATATATATATATATATATATATATATATATATATATATATATATATATAAATGTATTCTTACAAAATAAATATATATATATATTTTTTTTTTGATTGATTTTTGAAGATTATGAATCGATTTAGAATTGTAGGCATGTAGACATCAACAAGGAAAAGTACCTTCCATATGAGGAGGTGTGGACAAGATAGAACATAAATCATGGTCCCAATACGGAAAACCATTGCATCTAATAGAGAATGTCTCATTTGCACCCCTGGTGGTGAAATCCATCAAAATTAAGGTGATCCCAAAAAGGGGGGATTTTTCAAATTGACTGTGTCAGTTTTAAAAGTGCTCCCCCTCTGGTCAACATATGAAATAACAAGCATGTGTAAAAATCTGAAGTGCTCCCCAGCTGGTCAACACATGAAATAACAAGTGTGTGTAAAAATATGAAGTGCTCCCCCACTGGTCAACATATGTAATAACAAGTGTGTGTAAAAATTTAAAGTGCTCCCCCTCTGGTCAACATATGAAATAACAAGTGTGTGTAAAAATCTGAAGTGCTCCCCCGCTGGTCAACATATGTAATAACAAGTGTGAACAGAAATTTGGAGTGTTCCCCCTTTGGCCAACATACGAAATAACAAGTGTGTGTACAAATTTGAAGTGCTCTCCGGCTGGTCAACATATGAAATAACAAGTGTGTGTAACAATTTGAAGTGCTCCCCCTCTGGTCAACATATGAAATAACAAGTGTGTGTAAAAATCTGAAGTGCTCCCCAGCTGGTCAACACATGAAATAACAAGTGTGTGTAAAAATATGAAGTGCTCCCCCACTGGTCAACATATGTAATAACAAGTGTGTGTAAAAATTTAAAGTGCTCCCCCTCTGGTCAACATATGAAATAACAAGTGTGTTTAAAAATCTGAAGTGCTCCCCCGCTGGTCAACATATGTAATAACAAGTGTGAACAGAAATTTGGAGTGTTCCCCCTTTGGCCAACATACGAAATAACAAGTGTGTGTACAAATTTGAAGTGCTCTCCGGCTGGTCAACATATGAAATAACAAGTGTGTGTAAACATTTGAAGTGCTCCACTATGGCGAACATATGTACAAACTAATTAACCAAAATGAATAAATTCACAATTTGATTTCAATTCTTTGGGTGACAATTTGAATAAGCATCTTTTTATTTATTTGTTATTATTGAGATTATTTTTCTTATAAAAAATACAATAAAACATTTTCAAAACAGGTTAGAAAAGCTGTTGACGTATGGTGTATATGTCCAACGATTAGGCGCAGATTTGGCCTATAAAAACCTATTTTCAAAATGTATTATTTGTATTTTTTTTTCACTTCTTAAAAAAATGTGAATGGATTCAGAATCAGAATAAATAAACATTGCGATTCCGATGTAAATCAATTTTTTTGCAGCACAAAAAGCAGAAGTAGGGAATGGATTCATATGGCCCCACTCCTGGGTGGATCTCGTATGAGAGAAAATGGAAGGGGTTAATCATTTTGCAACGCTGTCTGCAGAAAATTATGGAAAGCGCCACTCTGCATAGCAAAGTTGAAATTGCCACAAAAACACATTTTAAGATATTTAACACGCTACTGCCATCCATCCATCCATCCATTTTCTACCGCTTGTCCCATTGGGGGTCGCGGGGGGTCAGCTCAGCTGCATTCGGGCGGAAGGCAGAGTACACCCTGGACAAGTCGCCACCTCATCACAGGGCCAACACAGATAGACAGACAACATTCACACTCACATTCACACACTAGGGCCAATTTAGTGTTGCCGATCAGCCTATCCCCCGGGTAAATTTGTCACGTTTCATGTGTCAGGTAAACCGCAACAAATGGGGGGCGTATGACGGTTTGCTTGTTTTTCAACCAATCCTGCTAAAAGTTAATGCCCCGGGAGGATGTGTGTGAAAAATGTGGTAAAACACACTAAAGTTAAAGTGTTTTTGCCAGGTGCATTGAGCTACGTGAGAAATTTCAAGTCAACTTTGGGGCTCAATAACAGTGTAATTATCAGAAAAATAATAGCAAAGGTAACACAGTAGTACAAATTCACCCTTTTATGTGCGGCATACAGTGCACACATTCTTTTTTTTTGTTAAGTAGCTAACGTCTGACACTTTTGTTGGTAAAAGAAACCAAACAACTGTCGGGGTAGCCTTAGTACAGAAAGCATCAATACCGTCCAATTGATTTTTTTGTTGTTCTTTTCATTAAATGGCTCCACACAAAAGTAGCCAGTAAGTCATGACATACAGACAAAATCGGGCGACACAAAAGATCTCTCCGTCCGAGAGCGTTTTCCCTTCCAATAGCATTTCTTATCATGTCCATTATGTATCTGAATCAGTCGCCCCCAGAGAGGAAGGCAAAGATTTAGTCAGTTCAATACCATGTAGGCCACGCGCCCCGAAGCCGGGGTCGCGCTCTGGATGGAAATCAGAGAGAAAACTGGCGAAAAAAACCACACGCATCCAGTGGGAGTTTACTAATCATGTTTGTTAAAAGAGAATTTAAACCGTCTGGCTTCTCGTTTTAAACCTTTTTAAAATGCTGCTCCCAATCCTTCATGATTTACGACGCCTTTGAAGGTCAGTGACAAGTCAGCTGACCTCACCATCAATAGTCCACTGAATATCTGGTAGTGCGCCTCATTAAAAGCGTGCACAAATTAACCCACGCAATTATCACTTATTGCAGAGTGAATGAAAATGAAGCAATTTTAAAGTTTTGCTGAAAATGTGTGTCATGTTTACACCGCAGTTCTTCCAGCTATGAAAATGATTGATAAACATTCCTAATAGCAGATCATGGCTCAATGGATTTAAACACGACAAGTTCTGGACAGGTGTGCTATTTTTTGTTTTGTTTCTGTTGTATCGCTTCATATTTTGAGTGTTTACACTAAATACACAGTTTAGAATATGCAGCACATACGTCGTTCTTACGTTAAACATGCATCAATCATACGTCGATCTTACGTCAAACATATGTTGATCTTACATCAAACATACATTGATTTTACGTCAAACATACATCGATCTTAAGTCTGTTACGTCAAAATGTTAAGTCAAACATACATTGATCTTACGTCAAATATACATCGATCTTAAGTCTGTTACGTGAAACATACATCAATCTTACATCAAACATACATCGATCTTACTTCAATCATACATCGATCTTACGTCGAACATACACCGATCTTACGTCAAACATACGTCAATCTTACATCGATCTTACGTCGATCCTACGTCAAATATATGTCGACCTTATGTGAAATATACATCGATCTTACGTCGATCTTATGTAAAGCATACGTCGTTCTTACGTCAAACATACATCGATTTTGCGTCAAACATACATCGATCTTACGTCAAACGTATATCGATCTTATGTCAAACATGCACCGATCTTACGTCAAACATACATTGATCTTACATTGATCTTACGTCGATCCTACGTCAAACATATGTCGATCTTATGTGAAATATACATCGATCTTACGTCGATCTTATGTAAAGCATACGTCGTTCTTATGTCAAACATACGTCAAACATACGTCGATCTTACATTGATCTTACGTCGATCCTACGTCAAACATATGTCGATCTTATGTGAAATATACATCGATCTTACGTCGATCTTATGTAAAGCATACGTCGTTCTTATGTCAAACATACGTCGATCTTACATCAAACATACGTCAAACATACGTCGATCTTACGTCAAACATACACCGATTTTATGTCAAACATACGTCGACCTTACATCGATCTTACGTCAATACTACGTACGTCAAATATATGTCGATCTTATGTGAAATATACATCGATCTTACGTCGATCTTATGTAAAGCATATGTCGTTCTTACGTCAAACATACATCGATCTTACGTCAAACATACGTCAAACATACGTCGATATTACATCAAACATACATCAATCTTACGTCAAACATATGTCGATCTTACGTCAAACATACATCGATCTTATGTCAAACATACATCAATCTTACGTCAAACATAAATCGATATTTCGTCAAACATGCATCGATCTTACGTCAAACATACATTGATATTACGTCGAACATACATGGATCTTACATCAAACATACATCGATCATACGTCAAACATACGTCAATCTTACGCCGATCATACATCAATCTTACGTCGATCATACATCGATCTTACGTCGATCATACATCGATCTTACGTCAAACATACATCGATCTTACGTCAAACATAAATCGATCTTACGTTAAACATAAATCGATCTTACGTTAAACATACATCGATCTTACGTCAAACATACATCGATCTTACGTTAAACATACATCGATCATACGTCAAACATACATCGATCTTACGTCAAACATACATCGATCTTACATTAAACATACATCGATCTTACGTTAAACATACGTCCATCTTACGGCAAACATTAAGCAAAGAAATCAATCAATGTACTAATATGATCTACTCCAAGAAACTCTTCAAACTTAAAGTGTTTACAAAGTACAAAGAAGAAGAACCATAATAAACATTCTGAATTTATCTCATCCATGCATTCATTTTCAAGATAATCTTACTCAACTCACCATATGAAATATAACTTACTTCACCAAATATTATTTATTTATTTATTGTTATTGTTATTACCTGTGGAGTATAGTGTGAATAAATTGAGAACAGGAATTGAACAAAGGTTTTAGCAACTGCTATGTAGAGGAAAAGGGGTAGGATTAAATAAGCTCTGCTTCTTCCTACTCCCTTTCGAACATGTTGAATAGAGAAACTGGAAATTGTGATGTATCATGTTGTATGCATGCAAGTTCCAAATAAACTCAAACTCAACTCAACTCAATGTGCTGTAGGTCAATTTCCATTGCAATACTGCTCACAACCACCAGAAGGCTTATTGGCATGGTATCTACTATCTAGCTATAGCTGTGAGTTTCTGAGGGAATGTCAATGTATAAGAAGGAGAAACCTCTACAATATAGTGTGGGGGGGTGACTCATTGAGGTCTGTATTATCGCTTGACTCAGAAACCGGGAAATCCCGCTCGGGTTCAGTGAATCTCAGTTGGGATTATAGTGACTCTGGAAAAGTGCCAGAACAAGTGGGGCTTTTTTAGCTGTGACTTTTGGGGCTGTGGATCATCCGTAAGGGGGGGCACTCCTGATCTCCTGAGCTCTGCTGGTAGGATAACAAGCAGCCGGGAGAGAAGGTTTGTACGTGTCAGCAGGTTGTGGGATAAAGACGGATACTTCAGGTGTCATGGCAGTCCTAAAAAAAAAAAATAAAAAAAAAATAAAAAGTGTGCTTTTGGTGAACCTGCCTTTTCCCGCTGAGATGTGCGGTGATTACACAGCCGGGTCGGCAAACAAGCGCCCCCGTCAGGAGATTTGAGCGTGACCGTCGGTGACGACCCCTGCTGAGTAGGCGGCGGCAACTTCAATAAGGGCGTCCGCCTGCTGTGATAACCTTTGATTACAAGGTTATAAAGATGGCTGAATAAAAAATATATAAATATAAATATTAAAAAAAAATATATATATATATATATATATATATATATATATATATATATATATATATATATATATATATATATATATATATATATATATATAGAATGACAAAATGCTACACTGTGGCTAACCTTTTTAAAAAAAAATGTGTTTACTTACTATTTCTTTGTCAGAAAAATGAAATAAATCACAAAATATGACAAAATTATAAAATAAATTGAAAAAAAAGAAAATTAATTAAAAAAAAAAAAATATATATATATATATATATATATATATATATATATATATATATATACTTTTTTTTCTATTTTTGTAAGTTTGACTTTTTGTCAAAATAAATTGAAAAAAAAAAAAATTATAAAAAAAAAAAATATATATATATATATATATATATATATATATATATATATATAAAAATATACATATATATACTTTTTTTTTCTATTTTTGTAAGTTTGACTTTTTGTCAAAATAAATTAAAAAAAATATATATATATTAAAAAACAAAACAAATATATATATATATATATATATATATATATATATATATATATATATATATATATATATATATATATATATATATCCATCCATCCATTTTTCCACCGCTTATTCTCTTTGGGGTCGCGGGGGCGCTGGAGCCTATCTCAGCTACAATCGGGCGGAAGGCGGGGTACACCCTGGACAAGTCGCCACCTCATCGCAGGGTCAACACAGATAGACAGACAACATTCACACTCACATTCACACACTAGGGCCAATTTAGTGTTGCCAATCAACTTATCCCCAGGTGCATGTCTTTGGAAGTGGGAGGAAAGGCCGGAGTACCCGGAGGGAACCCACGCAGTCACGAACATGCAAACTCCACACAGAAAGATCCCGAGCCCGGAATTGAACCCAAGATTACTCAGGACCTTCGTATTGTGAGGCAGACGCACAAACCCCTCTACCACCGTGCTGCCCTATATATATATATATACATATATATATATATATATATATATATATATATATATATATGCATTTATTTATATATATATATATATATATATATATATATATATATATATATATATATATATACTTTTTATTTATTTTTTTGTAAGTTTGACTTTTTGTCTCACACAAATCCCACCTGTTTGGCAAAATGTATATTCTTTAAAAAAAAATACAACCCTTTGTTTCAGACATCGTCAGCTCCACAAGACATTGGTCAGCCTTTGGAATGACAAAATGCTACACTGTGGCTAACCTTTTTTTTTTTTTAATTGTAATTACTACTTTCTTGTCGAGAAAAATGAAATAAATCACAAAATATGACAAAATTATAAAATAAATTGACCAAAAAAATACTTAATATTAAAAAAAAAAAAAAAAAATCACAAGACTACTTCATCTCTACAGGCCTGTTTCATGAGGGGTTCCCTCAATCATCAGGAGATTTTAATGGAAGCATTCACATACCATGGTTTATATAGGGCACAGAGTGGGTAGGTACAGGCTGGCGTAGGGGCGTGGTGATTGGCTCATGTGTTACCTGATGATTGAGGGAACCCCTCATGAAACAGGCCTGTAGAGATGAAGTAGTCTTGTGATTTTTTTTTCCCACACATACATATATTGCGCTCTACTACAGTATCGAGCACTATTTTTTTGGATAACCTTATTAAGACATATATATATATATATATATATATATATTTTTATACTTTTTATTTATTTTTTTGTAAGTTTGACTTTTTGTCTAACAAAAATCCTACTTGTTTGAGCAAAATGTATATTATTTTCAAAATAACAACCCTCTGTCAGACATCATCAGCTCCACAAGACACTGGTGAGCCTTTGGAATGACAACGTCGAAACAAAATGCTAACAACACGGCTAATGTTTATAGCTGCGACTGTCAAGTTGACCATTTCTTGGCAGTAACATTTGCGCCTGTGGTTTCAGCACTTGGAATCCACATTCTAACTTAGATTACCCAACATGTGAGGAAGTACTTCCACGTCATGGCCGTGTTGTAGTGGCCGGGTGAGGGCCATGGCAATGACGCATGGAGTATACTATAATCTACAGTCCAACACACTCCAGGCTACTATATTGGTTGAAATTAGTGCAAAGGTGTAAAGTTTTCTACTTAAACTTTTAGACGCTTTAGTCCAGTCAAGATAAAACAAATTTCCACTCGTAGTGTTTTTTTTTTCCACACGGCAAAGTCCATAAAGTTTGACGGATGGGTGGGACCGAGGCAAGCGCGAGTTAGCATACGCTAAGGCGGGACGTTAATTCCCATATCTGCACACAGGCACGCTGTTTACATAATATTCTGCAGAGAGTTGTCACGCACACACACACACACACACACACACACACACACACACACACTGCATGTTACTTTTAATACACATTTTTAACAGTGTCAGATGTGCGAGCGGATCCATCTAATCAGTGAGTCAGACGGTGTATAAATAAAACAAGAGTGTAAAACATGCAAGGTTACACCACTAAGCTTCTGTTCATACGCTACAAGTCATTTCTTCCAGCACAAAGTCGAATGACGCTCGTGTTCGATTCACCATAAAAAATATAAATACAAATAAAAAAAATGTGAGTGCAGGGGACGTAATCATCGGCACATTTACCATGAATTGATTAACGTGGACCCCCGACTTAAACAGGTTAAAAAAAGTATTCGGGTGTTACCATTTAGTGGTCAATTGTACAGAATTATTTAGAATAATTTTAAAAAATCAATCTTGTTGTTGGTAATTTTGTGTAGAGTTTGGTCCGTTTTACCTAATTAAAACGTTACAAATCTTATGGTCTATAATTAACAAAGCCGAACCAAGATTTCATTGTGCCCAATAATGTACTATTGCCACAATAATTTTGATTTTGAACTCATTGCACACCAGAGAATGAAGGCGCATACTTATTAGTCAACAGCCATACATGTCACACTAAGGGTGGCAGTATGGACAATGTCAACACTGTCATAAACCTGTGCCATGTAGTGAAACCACACTAAACAACAACGACAAACACATTTTGGAAGAATATTTGCACCGCACACAACATAAACACGACAGAACAAATTCCCAGAATTCCCTGTAGCACCAACTTTATGTGTATATATACAGTATATATGTATATAAACACATATAAATATGTATGTATTTAAATTTAATATATATGTATATTTATGTAATATATATATATATATATATATATATATATATATATATATATATATATATATATATATATATATATATATATATATATATATATATATATTTCTGGAAAAAAAATGCTACTTTTTTCTCTGATAAAAAAAATATATTTAAAAAAAAATAAAAAATACTACCTTATTCCATTTTGTGACTTTCTTATTGTAAGTTTGACTGTTTACCTCATACGCTTTTAAACAAAATACTTCTTTTTTGACCAAAATAAAGGAAACTCACCAAAAATACTACTTTTGTAACGAAAAAAATTATACTTTTTGACCAAAAAGTTAAAAAAAAAATTATATTTATATTTTATATTTATGTTTTTTACTTTGACTTATTTCTTGTAAATGTGTCTTTTTTCGCCCTCAGAAAATACTACTTTTATGAGCAAAAATACTACTTTCTTCAGCAAAAAATACTACTTTTATACTTTGACCTATTTCTTTTACATTTAACTTTTTTACCTGATAAAAATTCTACTTTTTTGACTGCTTTATTTTCGGAAATTTGACTTTTTTTTCTTTTACATTCGTTTTGTTTCCCTCATAAAATACTTATTTTGTGATTCCTTTAAGTTTATGACAACTTATTGGAAAAAATATGTTTTTCTTAGTAGTAATAGTAGTAGTACTCGTGGTGTGTGTCTTTTTTTAACATTTATTTCAAGCAACTGGCAGTCTCTGGATGACTTCCGCTTCGAACTGGCGACCCTGATCGCTATGCAGGATTTCAGGGACACCATGCACCAAAACATAGTCCTCAAACACGCAGCGAGCGACAGTGTGAGCTGTTTGGTTGGGCAGTGTATACAGTCCATGGCCACCCTCTGGAAGGGATGACAAACCTGGGAACCGCCCATGGGACTTAAGGGCAACTCCAGAATGTCCATGGCCACCCTCTGGAAGGGATGACAAACCTGGGACACGCCCATGGGACTTAAGGGCAACTCCAGAATGTCCATGGCCACCCTCTGTAAGGGACGACAAACCTGGGACACCCCCATGGGACTTAAGGGCAACTCCAGAATGTCCATGGCCACCCTCTGGAAGGGACGACAAACCTGGGCCTCGCCCATGGGACTTAAGGGCAACTCCAGAATGTCCATGGCCACCCTCTGGAAGGGACGACAGCCCTGGGACCCGCCCATGGGACTTAAGGGCAACTCCAGAATGTCCATGGCCACCCTCTGGAAGGGACGACAAACCTGAGACATCCCCCGATGGGACTTAAGGGCAACTCCAGAATGTCCATTGCCACCCTCTGGAAGGGACGACAAACCTGGGACCCGCCCATGGGACTTAAGGGCAACTCCAGAATGTCCATGGCCACCCTCTGGAAGGGGTGACAAACCTGGGCCTCGCCCATGGGACTTAAGGGCAACTCCAGAATGTCCATGGCCACCCTCTGGAAGGGACGACAAACCTGGAACCCGCCCATGGGACTTAAGGGCAACTCCAGAATGTCCATGGCCACCCTCTGGAAGGGACGACAAACCTGGGACACCCCCATGGGACTTAAGGGCAACTCCAGAATGTCCATTGCCACCCGCTTGAAGGGACGATAAACCTGGGACCCGCCCATGGGACTTAAGGGCAACTCCAGAATGTCCATGGCCACCCTCTGGAAGGGACGACAAACCTGGGACTCGCCCATAGGACTTAAGGGCAACTCCAGAATGTCCATGGCCACCCTCTGGAAGGGACGACAAACCTGGGACACCCCCATGGGACTTAAGGGCAACTCCAGAATGTCCATGGCCACCCTCTGGAAGGGACGACAAACCTGGGACCCCCCCATGGGACTTAGGGGCAACTCCAGAATGTCCATGGCCACCCTCTGGAAGGGACGACAAACCTGGGACCCCCGCATGGGACTTAAGGGCAACTCCAGAATGTCCATGGCCACCCTCTGGAAGGGACGACAAACCTGGGACCCGCCCATGGGACTTAAGGGCAACTCCAGAATGTCCATGGCCACCCTCTGGAAGGGACGACAAACCTGGGACCCCCGCATGGGACTTAAGGGCAACTCCAGAATGTCCATGGCCACCCTCTGGAAGGGATGACAAACCTGGGACAACCCCCCATGGAACTTAAGGGCAACTCCAGAATTTCCATAGCCACCCTCTGGAAGGGACGACAAACCTGGGACCCCCCCATGGGACTTAAGGGCAACTCCAGAATGCCCATGGCCACCCTCTGGAAGGGACGACAAACCTGGAACCCACCCATGGGACTTAAGGGCAACTCCAGAATGTCCATGGCCACCCTCTGGAAGGGACGACAAACCTGGGAGCCCCCCATAGGACTTAAGGGCAACTCCAGAATGTCCATGGCCACCCTCTGGAAGGGATGACAAACCTGGGATCCGCCCATGGGACTTAAGGGCAACTCCAGAATGTCCATGGCCACCCTCTGGAAGGGATGACAAACCTGGGACCCGCCCATGGGACCTAAGGGCAGCTCCAGAATGTCCATGGCCACCCTCTGGAAGGGACGACAAACCTGGGACCCGCCCGTCGGACTTAAGGGCAACTCCAGAATGTCCATGGCCACCCTCTGGAAGGGACGACAAACCTGGGAACTGCCCATGGGACTTAAGGGCAATTCCAGAACGTCCATGGCCACCCTCTAGAAGGGATGTCAAACCTGGGACCCGCCCATGGGACTTAAGGGCAACTCCAGAATGTCCATGGCCACCCTCTGGAAGGGATGACAAACCTGTTACCCCCCCATGGGACTTAAGGGCAACTCCAGAATGTCCATGGCCACCCTTGAGAAAGGGACGACAAACCTGTTAACCCCCCATGGGACTTAAGGGCAACTCCAGAATGTCCATGGCCACCCTCTGGAAGGGATGACAAACCTGGGACCCGCCCATGGGACTTAAGGGCAACTCCAGAATGTCCATGGCCACCCTCTGGAAGGGACGACAAACCTGGGACACCCCCATGGGACTTAAGGGCAACTTCAGAATGTCGATGGCCACCCTCTGGAAGGGACGGCAAACCTGGGACCCGCCCATGGGACTTAAGGGCAACTCCAGAATGTCCATGGCCACCCTCTGGAAGGGACGACAAACCTGGGACACCCCCACGGGACTTAAGGGCAACTCCAGAATGTCCATGGCCACCCTCTGGAAGGGACGACAAACCTGGGACACCCCCATGGGACTTAAGGGCAACTCCAGAATGTCCATGGCCACCATCTGGAAGGGACAACAAACCTGGGATCTGCCCATGGGACTTAAGGGCAACTCCAGAATGTCCATGGCCACCCTCTGGAAGGGACGACAAACCTGGGACCCGCCCATGGGACTTAAGGGCAACTCCAGAATGTCCATGGCCACCCTCTGGAGGGGACGACAAACCTTGGACCCCCCCATGGGACTCCAGATGGGACAAAACTCCTCCTTCTTACCTCACACTCTCTGGTAACTTGGGACACCCTGAACTGTTTGTTACACAATTAAAGGTTAACTCTATTATGTTTATTAAATGTTATATCATTTATAATAAATGCAAAAAATAAGTAAAAATACAACCTTATAGTGCGTGGAGTCTTGAGCGTGTCATCTCTATGGAGCAATGTCATATGCAAACATGCCTTCCAATTCCAAATGCATTTTGTTGCAGAAAAAAAAAAAAAAACTACAAGTAAATAAATAAAATAGTCAGTGAGATTGCACATTTGTTGACGCGTTTTGGCAGGCTGTCAGTTTGAGGGATAGCTCGTCGGCGTCGTGCCCCGTGGGCAGCGCGAATCGACTGGCGCGGCTGGAGTTATGTTAAACGTGAGGCGAAGTGACAGACATGCTAATCAAGTATCTAAGTGACGCTACGTTGCCATCGACGCACATCAGACCCTCGATGATTTATTAGTCGTTGTTGGAGTAAAACATGGCCGCAGCCAACTTGCACCACCACCCCAGCAAACGTGAGGCTCTGACGATCGTCCGCGGGGGGACTTGCAAAACAGGGAACCCGTGTCTGCTGAGTAAGCCCCCCCCCGCCCCCTACCCACACAACCTTCCCCCGGATCCGAGGGAAGACGGAGAAATTGCGGCGGACCTCAATTATCTGAGCGTCACTCACGCTCATCTTTCAATTACAACCTCATCGCTTTTAAGTTTGAGTCAGGAGATTCCCACCCGGGCGTCTGAGAAGCAGAGGGCGGAGAGGTTAAACGTTGCACTCAGCAGCCAGCTCGGGCGGAGGGAGACGGGGGGTATGCCATCCATCCATCCATCCATCTTCTTCTGCTTATCCGAGGTCGGGTACGCGGGGGAAGCAGCCTAAGCAGGGAAGCCCAGACTTTCCTCTCCCCAGCCACTTTGTTCAGCTCCTCCCGGGGGATCCCGAGGCGTTCCCAGGCCAGCCGGGAGACATAGTCTTCCCAACGTGTCCTGGGTCTTCCCCGTGGCCTCCTACCGGTTGGACGTGCCCTAAACACCTCCCGAGGGAGGCGTTCGGGTGGCATCCTGACCAGATGCCCAAACCACCTCATCTGGCTCTTCTCGATGTGGAGGAGCAGCGGCTTTACTTTGAGCTCCCCCCGGATGGCAGAGCTTCTCACCCTATCTCTAAGGGAGAACTCCGCCACCCGGCGGAGGAAACTCATTTCGTCCGCCTGTACCCGTGATCTTGTCCTTTCTCATAACCCAAAGCTCATGACCATAGGTGAGGATGGGAACGTAGATCGACCGGTAAATTGAGAGCTTTGCCTTCCGGCTCAGCTCCTTTTTCACCACAACGGATCGATACAGCATCCGCATTGCTGAAGACGCCGCACCGATCCGCCTCTCGATCTCACGATCCACTCTTCCCTCACTTGTGAACAAGACTCCTAAGTACTTGAACTCCTCCACTTGGGGCAGGGTCTCCTCCCCAACGCGGAGATGGCACTCCACCCTTTTCCGGGCGAGAACCATGGACTCGGACTTGGAGGTGCTGATTCTCATCCCAGTCGCTTCACACTCGGTTGTGAACCGATCCAGTGAGAGCTGAAGATCCTGGCCAGATGAAGCCATCAGGACCACATCATCTGCAAAAAGCTGAGACCTAATCCTGCAGCCACCAAACCGGATCCCCTCAACGCCTTGACTGCGACTAGAAATTCTGTCCATAAAAGTTATGAACAGAATCGGTGACAAAGGACAGTCTTGACGGAGTCCAACCCTCACTGGAAACGTGTCCGACTTACTGGCGGGATGGAAAAAAAATAAAATAAATCTTGGATAGGAAAGTTGCGTTCGCTTTGGTGTCGCCAATTAATTCTGCCGAGTGCTGGGCTGGAGCTTCTGCCTGTTTTGACGGATAAACAATGCTCCGGTGCATAAGTGGGGGTAAAAAAAAAAAACCGTCCCCGCTGGTATTCCTCGCATCCGTTTAATCTGTGCCTGCCGAGTTCAAATGAGATTACGACGATTGAAGTGAAAAGCGCATAATTGGCCACAGTATTTGTTTTGTTTGGGGTGGGTGGAGAGGGAACAAACATGGAGTACATTTGACGTGGTAGTGTGGCACCTGCACCACCCGTGCAGTGGAGATTACCGCACGTTGCGATGAATATTGGAATAGCCGGCTGCTGCATTATGCATGCATTTTAACATCTGCGGGTATGCCCACAGTGCTTCCAAAGTTCATCGGCAGCCTAGCGGACGGAGGCCACCGCCGCCAGCTCGGGCCGCTCTGTTGGTACGCTATTCATTTTTAATAGCATGAGGAGGGTGAAGAAAACGGAATGTTTATTTTAATGCAGCGTCACCTTCCATACGGAAAATCGCATAGTCATGCATGGACTCTACGGTCATGATTATTTGTGTAAGGTTTCTACACTGCAATAACTGAAATCTAAGTAAGATTAATACATTTTATTTTATTTATTTATTTATTTTTCTGTCTTGCCTCTGGTGAGGGCGGTCGCATTTTTTTCCGCTCCCTTCTTCTCCCTGCTTGCTCTTTTTGTTTTGTCTTGTGTACACTTTTTTGAAGCCTCTTTCTTTGCGCTGTCCTCCAAATCTAAACATCAGACATGGAAATGATCAGCTGGACTCTCGACTCAATTGACAAAATATTTCCGACGAGGAAAAGAGGTTCTGGGGAGCCTGGCTGCCCTGATGGAACCATTGCTGCGGGGTACGTGAGAGATTCCAGGGATAAATGGTGACTCGTGTGCCTCCCAGTCCTTTCCATCGAGGACGTGGAAGACATCGACTTATTCGGAACCTTGATAGCGGGGCACCTGCTGATTAGGCTGGGCATTGCTCTGGTGCATCGTCAAATTCGTAAGATGATGGCAGCCACTCAAGGGGCCCAAAGGCTGTTCGTCGCAATGGAAGGTTTGGGCCGGGCTGTGGGATCACAGACTGGGGTGATTTCTAAACTGAATCACAAGATGGATCACATCATGGAAAAGCTGGTTAGGGAAAAATTGGATATGAGGGCCAGAATGGATGAATAGAACAGACAAGCCATTATAATGTCTGCTCGCGGAAAAAAAAAAAAAATCCTAATCTACGATTTAACTCCCTCGAATGGCCTTGACGCTCCAACAACAGGAGCAGGCTGTTCTGAAAACATCCCCGAGGACACTTCAATGATGGACGCTTTTGACCCTCCTCAACGACACCTGGAGTCAAACTTTTGCTTGCATGCAGAACGGCCCCAGGCCTATGAACAATACATCAACACACCCAAAACAATGGGCATACACACACACACACACACACCCCTACCCCACCCCACGCCTTCACCACCGCTTGATTCTCCTTCGGGGTGATGGACGGCTGGCACCGCTGCTGCCCACTGCTCCCCTCACCTCCCAGGGGGTGATCAAGGGGATGGGTCAAATGCAGAGGACACATTTCGCCACACCTAGTGTGTGTGTGACAATCATTGGTACTTTAACATTAACTTTTAAACAGATGACAGCCAAATGAACTTTGCTGTTTTATTTTCAATGAAACAATAGAAAATACGTACTCATATAATAGTGCAGTTGTTATTAGTGAGAATATACTTATTTTAAGGTATTTTTGGGTTCATTGAGGTTAGCTAATTTTACTTGTTTTGGAAAGTCTTGACAAGCCAAATGTTCTTGTTCTATTGGCAGATAATTTTGCTTAGTTCAAATAAAATACCCCTAATTTTTGTATTTTTTTTCTTGTTTTTGAACACTGACTTTTTGCAGTATATATATATATATATATATATATATATATATATATATGAAGAAATACTTGAAAATATATACATCCCCGCTACCCCCACCCGAACCCCCCCATCTGCCGAATTCGGAGGTCTCAAGGTTGGCAAGTATGGTCATATTGCAGTCTACACGTATCCCTTATGTGTGACTGCCATCTACTGGTCACACTTATCATTACACCATGTACCAAATAAAATTGCTTTGAGATCGGCAAGCACAACCGGAATTATTCCGTAGATTAGGCGCACCGGCGTATAAGGCGCACTGTCGATTTTTGAGAATATTAAAGGATTTTAAGTGCGCCTTGTAGTCCGAAAAATACGGTAATCTTACGGCGGTTTGTTATTTAGACCGGTAAACATTTTGTCCCTACTACCCCCCCGCCCCCATCTCCCGAATTCGGAAGTCTCAAGGTTGGCAAGTATGGTCATATTGCAGTCTACACGTACCCCTTATGTGTGACTGCCATCTACTGGTCACACTTATCATTACACCATGTACCAAATAAAATTGCTTCGAGGTCGGCAAGCACAACCGGAATTATTCCGTACATCAGGCGCACCGGCTTATAAGGCGCACAGTCGATTTTTGAGAAAATGAAAGGATTTTAAGTGCGCCTTAAAGTCCGAAAAATACGTCAATTTTACGGCGGTTTATTATTTAGACCGGTAAGCGTTTTGTCCCTACTACCACCCCTCCTCCCCCCCATCTCCCGAATTCGGAGGTCTCAAGGTTGGCAAGTATGGTCATATTGCAGACTACACGTATCTCTTATGTGTGACTGCCATCTACTGGTCACACTTATAATTACAACATGTACCAAATAAAATATTTTCGAGGTTGGTAAGCATAACCAGAACTATTCCGTACATCAGGCGCACCGGCTTATAAGGCATACTTGCCAACCCTCCCGGATTTTCCGGGAGACTCCTGAAATTCAGCGCCTCTCCCGAAAACCTCCCGGGACAAATTTTCTCCCGAAAATCTCCCGAAATTCAGGCGGACTCAGGTCCTCCACAATATAAAAAAGCGTACCTGCCCAATCACGTTATAACTGTAGAATGATGGAGGGCGAGTTCTTGGTTTCTTATGTGGGTTTATTGTTAGGCAGTTTCATTAACGTCCTCCCAGTGTGGTAACAACACACAACAACAGCAGTCACTTTTTTGTATACCGTAAAGCAGTTCGTCTGCCATAAACAGCAATGTTGTGACACTCTTAAACAGGACAATACTGCCATCTAGTGCATTTGATGAAAGCACTTTTGTGCGTGCCACACAGCAATGCACCATCAGAGAGGGTGTTCAGCATGGTTAGAAAAATAGTGACAGAGAATAGAACAAGGATGGACAACTCAACCCTTAACTCAACAATGAGTAGATGAGTGTTATGTGTGTATATGTGTAAATAAATGAATATATATATATATATATATATATATATATATATATATATATATATATATATATATATATATAATAAAAACGTCAAGTATTTCTTATATATATATATATATATATATATATATATATATATATGAAATACTTGACTTGGTGAATTCTAGCTGTAAATATACTCCTCCCCTTTTAGCCACGCCCCCACCCCACCCCGACCACGCCCACCCCACCCCCCGAAATCGGAGGTCTCAAGGTTGGCAGGTATGTTATAAGGCGCACTGTCGATTTTTGAGAAAATGAAAGATTTTTTAGAGCGCCTTGTAGTCCGAAAAATACGGTTATTTTACGGCGGTTTATAATTTAGACCGGTAAACGTTTTGTCCCTACTACCGACACACAAAATGTGAACCTAGTCCGTTTAAAACCGTTACAAAATTGTTTGCGACAGCCATTTCTTTTCCAGCGCTATCCGTCAGAGGTGGTAGGGCACTGCCCCGCCTACAAAGAATGCACAATTGCCACAAGCAAAGACCAGATTGCAAATATGGGGAAAGAAAGAAAAAAAAATGTTGCTATGTATTTTCAGTGCTTTTCATCTTGCCGTGCATTTATTATTCCGTGAGTAGTGCTGGCACGGGGCATAGCCCAGAGCCATGTGCATGCTTTCATGCGAAAAAGTGCAAGAAAGTGGGGTGATGTTGTGAGAGATGAATGGTACATAAACATTATAGATGACGAGCGGCATTTTTTTTCTTCTTGTTTTCGTATTGTTTATTTATACATTTATCTGGTCTCGGGCAATTTGTGTGAAGCATATTGCCCCGAAAGAAAAACCTGGCCAGCAGGTTTACATGCTCGCAGTTAAATTATACAACATGTCTTCTATTGAACAATTTAAAAGGGAATTTTTTTTTTTTTGCATCAGAAAAATAACGCTTTACAGGGACAGGAGGCTTAAAAGCATGCATAAATCAGGTCCTCTTAAACCGCCAAATATGAGTCACTCAGATTTAAATTTGGGAAGCATTTTCTCATCTTTTTTAGTTGTCTGCCGTCCAATTCTTTTTCATTCCGAGCCATTTAGGACGCGGGGAAAAGACATAATCATAATTCAAGCTATAACAGAGAAGAAGAAAAAAACAGCATTTAGCTCGGCGTGTTTGTGCTCACCTTAAATGAAAGGTGCCGGCCGGGCTAAAGTTGACGCGGCGTCAAATTGAGCTGACAACAAAAAAATGATTCCAGCGTCTGATCGCATCCGTATCAGCGGATGAGGACAATCAAATCGGATGAAATCTGATGTTTTATCTGCTGGGAAGCAGGCCGCGGCAAAACACGGCTAATCTCTGGCAGAGCGCACAACGAGCCGAGAATTATTCATTTTTATCCTTTGCTGAATTTCAAATAGGTTATATATAAAACACACACAGCTGCCTATGAGCGCATGTATTATTTAACATCCATCACACTCGACCGGGTGCTGCAATTCTTATAAAAAAGTAAATAACTAAATAAATGACGTTTATTGAGGTGTACTAATCAATGTGAGCCCCCTTAGAGATTATTATTATTATTTTTATTTTTGTTAATATATATATTTTGTTGGTCCTGTCCAGCTACTCAGGCAAATCCTATTGTTATATTGATTTAGATCTAGATTTATTGGGGAAATTCATTTTCACTACCGTACATTTAAACAAAAGACATTACACATGACAAAAAGACATCATACATGACCAACACATTTACAGGCTTGTCAGACAGGTCGGCCGGGCCTGCTGTTAAGGGCGGCTATAGCTGCAGGGATAAGGATTTTCCTGAGGCGGGCCCTCCGGAATTTGATGGTTCTGTACCTGCGCCCTGATGGTAGTGGGATTATGTATTGGTGTAGTGCAGGGGTCGGCAACCTTTACCAGTCAAAGAGCCATTTTGACCAGTTTCGCAAATTATAGAAAACAATGGGAGCCGCAAAGTTTTTTTTTAATTTTAAATGAAATGACACTGCATACAAAGTTTTTTTTTTGCTTTGTGCTATGTATAAACCAGGGGTCTCAGACACGCTGCCAACACCTGTATATGGAATTTGAAAGCTGGTGCGGCACGCGGGTTTTAAATGAATGCCGCTTGCCGGCGTCATGCGCGCCGTGATGGTACAGCATATAGCACCCACTACAACCAGCGTGCCTGATCAGCCACACGTTGTATGGCGTATCCGCTTGCTCACTAGGTGACAGCAAGGCATACTTATTCAACAACCACACAGGTTACACTGATGGTGGCGGTATAAAAAAAACTATTACACTCTTACTAATAATGCGCCACACTGTGAACCCACACCAAACAAGAATGACAAACACATTTTGGGAGAACATCTGCACAGTAACACAACATAAACACAACAGGACAAATACCCAGAATCCCATGCAGCCATAACTCTTCCGGGATACATTATACACCCCCGCTGCCAAACCCCGCCCACTTCAACCGACACACAGGCGGGGGTTAGGGGGGGGGGGATGTGTGAGGGAGCAGGGTTGGGGTGGGGGCGGGGTTTGGTGGTAGCAGGGGTGTATAATGTAGCCCGGAAGAGTCAGGGCTGCATGGGATTCTGGGTGTTTGTTCTGTTGTGTTTATGTTGTGTTAAGGTGCAGATGTTCTCCCAAAATGTGTTTGTCATTCTTGTTTGGTTTTGGTTCAAAGTGTGGCGCATTATTAGTAAGAGTGTTAAAGTTGTTTTATATGGCCACCGTCAGTGTAACCTGTGTGGCTGTTGACCAAGTATGCGTTGCTGTCACGTATGTGTGCAAGCAGAAGATGTGTATTGTATAACAAGTGTTGGAATGGCAGGCTGTTAATACAGATTGTAGAGGGTGCCAAATGTTGTACCATGGCACACCCTTATTATAGCTGTAAGGATGAAAATCGGTGAACATTAATCCCGGGAGTTTTCTGCGAGAGGCACTGAAATCCGGAAGTCTTACGGGAAAATTGGGGGGTTCAGCAAGTAAGCTGCTGAGCCGCATCAGAGTGATCAAAGAGCCGCATGCGGCTCCGGAGCCGCGGGTTGCAGACCCCTGGTGTAGTGGGTGACTGATATCCTGGACTATCGCGTTTGCCAGTCGAATGATAGACCTGTGGTTTAAATCTGAAATGTTGTTGATGTACAGTCGCGATCAAAAGTTTCCATACACTTGTAAAGAACATAACGTAATGGCTGTCTTGAGTTTCCAATATTTTCTACACCTCCAGAAGGTCTTATCTTTGTCCATGTGATGTCAGATGGAAAAAAAAAATTGAACTGTTTGGCCACAATACCCAGCAATATGTTTGGAGGAGAAAAAGGTGAGGCCTTTTAATCCCAGGAACACCATACCTACCGTCAAGCATGTGTCATAACGGGGGGGTCACAACTTACTGCGAGGTTTGTTCTCCCAGGACGCAAACGGACTATTCCATACAGAACTTGAAGGTAGGAACATATTTAATTATTCAAAACTCAAAAGGGGACAAAAAACAGAAAACAACCCGAAGGCAGGTGTAACGGAGTTAAAATACACCTTTGTTATTTATTATATTTTGTTTGTGAATTTTATCTCCAAATAGTTATCTTTTCTGCTCGTCTATGAGAGGGCGGTTTGATATCTTTTTGTCCCTCCTGAGCTCCTGTAGTTCTCCTGGGTTGTGGAGCCCCTCCCTTCTCCCCTCACAGAAAAGTCTCACATGGCTGAGGGCGTAAGCCAAAGAAAGACGGGATACCGACATTGTCTGATTGTCGCCCGCAGGTTGGAAGGAAAATAAATGAAGCTGAGAACAGTGGAAAAAGTCTCATCATTGTGCCGACCCAGAACAGTTACACAAGCGTGCCTATCGCTAAGGCGAAAACTATAGACATGAAACAACTAACCAAACTATGGCATAAAACAAACAAAACTTAATGTGGCATGAAACAAATAACTAGCAAAAAAAAACTTGGAATAGGACAGGGAACGAGCAGCATGAAGTAAGCATAAAACAAGCATAAAACTGTGGCATGAAAAGAGCAATGACGCCAGTCCGACTAACTGGCAAAGACAGGCTTAAATAATAGTCTCTCGATTAGAGCAGGTGCATGTCCCGAACACATGAGGCAGGTGAAACTAATCAGTCGCCATGGAAACGGAAACAAACAAGGATGTACAAAAACAGGAACTATGGAGTCTTGAAAAAAACTAACAGAAAATAACAAAAACATGATCCAGACCACAGATCATGACAGCATGGTGGTGGTGGTATTATACTCTGGGCCTGTTTTGCTGCCAATGGAACTGGTGCTTTACAGAGAGTAAATGGGACAATGGAAAAAGGAGGATTACCTCCAAATTCTTCAGGACAACCTAAAATCATCAGCCCGGAGGTTGGGTCTTGGGCGCAGTTGGGTGTTCCAACAGGACAATGACCCCAAACACACGTCAAAAGTGGTAAAGGAATGGCTAAATCAGGCTAGAATTAAGGTTTTAGAATGGCCTTCTGTTAGAATAACCATGTATATATATATATATTATCACACAATTTTAGTATGCTTAAAGTCCGTTGCTATAGTTATTAGCTATTGTGCTCAAGTTAGACGTTTGTATCTGTGCAAGGACGAAACTTCTTGTCTGAGGGGTGGCCTACTTTGTGGACGCCGTCTGCTCAACACTCTGTAAGTCTTTGCTGTCGTCCAGCATTCTTTTTTTGTTTACTTTGCAGCCAGTTCAGTTTTAGTTTCCTTCCGCATAGCCATCCCTAAGCTTCATTGCCTTTTCTTAGCGGCAATCGCCTTTTGTTTATTTTTGGTTTAGGCATTAGACACCTTTTTTTACCTACACACTGCCTTCCGTTGTCGTCTGCATATTGCAATCACGACAAACCATCGTCGTCTCACACTCAATAACGGCACATTATTTGTGGATTATAATTATTGGTTTGCAAAAAAAAATATTTTGAACCCAAATAGGTGAAATTACATAATCCCCCACACTGACTTAGAGGAATCTTAATGTCACCTCGCACAGGGACTAGAACCCCTTTAATTAATTTGGACCACACGTCTTGGATGGGAGCTTTTACCACATGAGCGCCTGCCATCCACAGACCCAAATAGGTCCAATATGCTGGCGTGGAAGCCCTAATTCATTGGCTGGCATCGACGGGGGCGGGCTGGCGGCAAGGAGAGGGAAGCGGCGTGTGCGCGGCCGCCAGCGTAATACGCGACCTGGGAGAGTGCATGAAATGAAGGCATTAGGGGGACGGCGTAATAAAGAGGCCAGTGAACCTGCTCCAAAGCAAACAACACGGGCAGCACAATATGACACCCGGAGGCATGTGTGGTGCGTACAGCCAAACAACGGCAGCACATGTTGACACTTCATCCTCGGCTGGACATCATCAAGCCACCTCTTTGCTTTGTGGGCTTTGACTGCGGGGGAATTATCTTTAGCACTACTAAAACACGGAAGCGTTTTTTTTCTTTTTTAAATATAACTTCATTTTGTAGTTATAGCAAGGCTGCAATGCAATAAAAACAACTCATGTGCTGCATTGCTGCATCGAGTTTCCATTGAGTCGTACTAGATGTGGGGGCCCCTTCTGGGTTGTTGTCATGTTAACATAGCTGTAATACAGATATCATTGGACACATGCTCAATTTGTTGGTAATGCAAGTAGGAATGGGAACCAAATCTGGTACTGTATTTTCTGGACCATAGGGGGTCTATTCAGGTATTTTTTCATACAAAAGGCGGCATTAAAGGAGTCATATTATTTTATTTTTTTCTAAATGTAAAACACTTCCTTGTGGTCTAAGTAACATGTAATGGTCAAAATGTTGCATAGATTATGTTTTACAGATCATCTTCAAGCCGCTTTCTGACTCTTTTGTGGGCGGTCTTATTTACGTGGCTCACCTTCGACAGCGTTGTGTAGGGAGATGTTGCCAGCGCTGCCTGCAGGAGCAAAGGCCACCGCCTCTGTCCATGGTGCTGAGGACAGAGCACCATCAGACGGGGGGCGTGGCAATGCTGACGGCGAGACACAGCTGGCAGGTGATTAGATTTCACAGGTGGTACGTGGTAATCTAATAATCTGTTGTCTTTTACAGTAAGCGGCCGGGAGCAGGAGGAAAGAGAGGATACGGACGTGACTGAAAGGTCACGTTCTGCGGAAGAAAGACTTTGATAAAAACCTATGTGCATTAACACTTTGTTAAAAACGGCATGTGTCTGTCAGTTAGGAAGCGAAGTCCGCAAGCGTCTTCTCCCCGTCATCTTTGCTGTAGCCGTGTAGCGTGCAAGGATGGGAGTGGAAGAAGTGTCAAAAGACGGAGCTAACTGTTTTAATGACATTCAGACTTTACTTCAATCAATAACGGAGCAGCGTCTCCTCATCCGTGGCTCACTAGTGCAACAACAAGGCCGGAAATGTGTCCCGTGAAAAACCGTCCGACCAAAAGTCTCTAATAACTAAAGTTCCTTGGGTGAATAATGTAAACTCACTACACCGGTATGTTTTAGCGCTTTCATGGCGAGTTAATTGACAGATATAAGTAAGAACTTTACACTACTTCATATTAGAACTGGCAACCGCGGAGGATGAATGTCCCATAACAAGAAGATAGAGAAAAATAAGAAACTTATCGACTATGGTGTCGGCAAAGGCGGACGCGCGCACATTTTCAGGATTCATGCAGATCCCAAATACAGATCAGCAGGTGCCAGAAGGTATGAACAGTTGGTTTTGCATAATATTGCAAAACAAAACGCCAGATAATATGTCTGCTAATGGGTGCCATTTTGCGGTCCTTATACACACACCATAGTAATACTTGTATCTATGACTAAGGTAGCCGTAACGGGCCGACAATCCTCACTAGTGCAACATCAACCCGTGAAAAAACGTCCGACCGGAACTCTCTAATAACTAAATTTCCTTAGGTGAATAATGTATACTCACTACACCGGTATGTTTTAGCACTTCCATAGCGAGATATAAGTTAGAACTTTACACTACTTTATATTAGAAATGGCAACAGCAGAGGATGAATGTCCCATAACAAGAAGATAGTGGAAAAAAGAGAATCTTATCGACTACGGTAGCGACACGGACTACAGTGCACACATTTTCAGGACTTATGCAGATCTCAAATACACATCAGCAGCTACCAGAAGGTAAGAAAAATTGGTTTTGCATAATATTGCAAAACAAAACGCCAGATAACATGTCTGCTAATAGGTGCCATTTTGCGGTCTTTATATACACACCATAGTAATACCATAGTAATACTATCTCTGACTACGGTAGCCGTAATGGGCCGACACTCCATCAAGCGGTGCGGCTTCAAGGTCATACTTAAACATTTTGACAGATTTTTGAGTGCCGTGTGTAATGTTCTTTATTTTCAATTGAACATTTCAAGTTTTGGTGTTGTTTAGTGGCGTCATATTGCAGTCTACATGATCTTTCTGTGTGGAGTTTGCATGTTCTCCCCGTGACTGCGTGGGTTCCCTCCGGGTACTCCGGCTTCCTCCCACCTCCAAAGACATGCACCTGGGGATAAGTTGATAGGCAACACTAAATTGGCCCTAGTGTGTGGATGTGAGTGTGAATGTTGTCTGTCTATCTGTGTTGGCCCTGCGATGAGGTGGCGACTTGTCCAGGGTGTACCCCGCCTTCCGCCCGATTGTAGCTGAGATAGGCTCCAGCGCCCCCCGCGACCCCAAAGGGAATAAGCGGTAGAAAATGGATGGATGGATGTATCTCTTATGTGTAAATGCCATCTACTGGTCACACTTATCATTACACCATGTACCAAATAAAATTAGGAGCCCAGTCTAGATTGTATTTTTTTACTCATCTTCTTCCCCAGCGTTGAACCTTATTCCCACCTTTTACGGGGCACCTCGTGGCGACCCATCAGCGTTCCTGTTCTGTAACCCTTTACACTGTTTGTTTGTTTGTTTAATCTTGAACGGTGTTAGAATAATTGTTTCTAAATGATCACAATTTGTGTTACATTTAAGTGCCCGGTGAGAAGACAAAAGCTGTCTTTGAAACCTACCAAGAAGAAGGCTCGTAAAACTCCACTGTGTAAGGGGGAAAGCCACATGAAGGGTTTTCTGTTTACTTTCATGTATGGTCATCAACAGAAAGATATTGTTCTAACCCAAGGACTTCAAAGCGGAGAGATGGCGGGATCATACTTGCCAACCTTGAGGGCGGGGGCGTGGTTAAGAGGGGAGGAGTATATTGACAGCTAGAATTCACCAAGTCAAGTATTTCATACATATATATATATATATATATATATATATATATATATATATATATATATATATATATATACATATATATATACATTCTGAAAATATGCAAACAAAACTGTGTTTGGATAATTGATACTTCAAACTTGCATAAATAAATCTTAAGGAATATAACATAACTTGGCTTCTGAGAGCTTCAAAATGTAATGAATAAAATGCTAAAGTTGTTGATAAACAAGCAATTATTTTAAGAATTAAATATGGTCATTTTAAATGAATTATTATGATCATTTAAAATGTATTATTTCCAATATGTTTATTTTAATGTATAATTCTATGGCTGGATGTAATAAGGAGTCAGAAAAAATACAAATAAAAATACAATTAATTTTGATGTTTTTAGCAAAATATAGTAAAAATGTTTTTTTTGTTTTTTTTAAATTAATAAATGTATTTATTTTTAGGTAAGATAAACATCATAATACAATTTATCTCTAGTCTGGATGATTTAGTTCTTGTCACCCTGTTGTCCTCCCGTCATAAAAAAAAAAGTCTGTCCTCACTCAGGTCCGCATGGAGCTGGAGGGGGCGTGGCCTCCAGCTCCGGCTGAAAATCGGGAGATTTTCGGGAGAATATTTGTCCCGGGAGGTTTTCGGGAGGGGCGCTGAATTTCGGGAGTCTCCCGGAAAATTCGGGAGAGTTGGCAAGTATGGGCAGGATCTGCCCAATTTCCAGACGACCTCTTTTTTAAGTAATTTACAAACTCTTTTTGAACTATTTTATGGAACTCTTTTTGAACTATTTTATGGAACTCTTTTTGAACTACTTTATGGAAATATCTTTGAACTATTTTATGGACCTCATTTTGAACAATTTTATGGACCTCTTTTTGAACTATTTTACGAACCTTTGTCCTTTGGAAACAGCGGTGGCCGTGTGGTTGGGGAGGGTCCAAAATAAAAGAAGGAGGCTTGCAATCTTTTGGCATAGCGTGCTGAGATACTGTGCAAGGGTACAGTGTACAGACGACTCTCCTCAATATTGAGTTCAAATTGAATTTTGTCTCCGTTTAATTATTTCCTCTTTTTGAACCTGACAAACGGGTTTGTGCTGAAAACATAGTTTCGTTGTACTTGTTGCAATGACAATAAAGACCTATCCTATCCATGTGTGAAATTTGTTGGAGGGGGAATTACGGTGTGGGGTTGATTTTTCAGGAGTTGGGTTCAACCCCTTTAGTTCCAGTGAAAGGAACTTTAAATGCTCCAGGATACCAAAACATTTTGGACAATTCCACGGGTTGGTACTTCAAGTTCATACATGAGTAAAGGCAGGTGGCCAAATACTTTTGGCAATATAGTGTATGAACACTCGGTAATGTCAAACAGACTTGCTGAAACAGTAGCTTTAAAGGACTCATTTCCCAAAAAAAACAACAGGTTTCATGATTGCACTCATTTTCTGCGGGGGACTCCGAATAATTGCCACAAGAACACTTAAGACGTGTATTTGTTCCTTTCAGCGAACAAAAAGAAATGGAGTCGCGTGGCAAAAAGTCAGCGGGTTAGCGCTCACTCAGGGCCTGTGTGGTGTCAAAGTGCCTCACCGCCTCATTAGAAGTCGGAATAATTTGCCGCCACACCTCCGCAGTCATTCTCACATCTTGGAGGATTAGAAAAAAACAAAACAAGAAACGTGCCTTTTTTTTTTCTTTTTTTACATTTCTGACATGTGGCGGATGTACCGCAGAGCGAGCTTTAAAAGAAAACGCTGCGCTGAATAATTAGAAAGCAATTAGTCGGATTCGGAGTACGCAGTATGGAAGGCGGTTCTTCGGACCGAAAGGCCCCCGCTGATTTTTGCACTCTGAACATGTAATCAGGACGTGGATTACGCCTGGGAGGGCCCGCTGACGACAATTACCTGCAATCAACTCGCCGCGGGGCCGACGCCGGTGGCCCCGCCGTGGCATCGAGCGTTGTTCGAGGCAAGCAAATGGCTTTTTAAGTGAAGGCAGCGCCGTGATAAACATCCTGTTGGCGGGATTCTTATTACCTTGATGGAGGTCGTTTGAACGGTCAACACAGCGCCCACTTTTTTAGCAAAGTATCATTCAATAAATTAAGATGTACACTGTAAAAACTGAAATCTAAGTAAGATTAAATATCTCAAATAACGGTGATATTTGCTTATTTTCTGTCTGATTAGATAATTATTTACTACTACTCACCCCCAAATCCTCCACACGACACCTCCGCTCCGGACAGGCTAACCTCCTCCAACCTCCGAGGACAAAGCTACGAACAATGGGACACCGGGCTTTCTGCTCCGCCGCTCCCAGTCTGTGGGACGCTCTCCCTGACCACCTGAGGGCACCACAGACTGTGGATGCTTTTAAAAAAGGCTTAAAAACCCTTATTTTTAAAAAAGCCTTTTTTTAGATACTTGCATACTAGTTTTAGCTATTTTGCTGTTCAATTTTTTTATTTTTTTTATTTTTTTTAATATATATTTATTTATTTATTTATTTATTTATTTATTTATTCATTTATTTATTTATTTATTTATTTATTTTTTATTTTTTTTATTTTTTTAATACACTGTAGCACTTTGAGGTTGTTTACTCAATGTAACTTTTTACAAATAAAATCTATTATTTTTATTATTATTATTATTATTATTATTATTATTATTATTATTATTATTATTATTATTATTATTATTAATATTAATATTTTCACTAAGCAGATTTTATGTTAGAGCGTTTTAGGATTTTGGTCCTAAATGATCTCAGTAAGATATTACAGCTTGTTGCTGAGATTTGATGACCTATATTGAGTAAAACATGCTTGAAACTAGAATATCAACTGTTGCAAAGCTGTGTCATCAACACTCACAAGTATAAAACTACTCTTTTAAAGTAATAATTTCTTACTTCTAGCATGAAAAAAAATCATGATGTATGCATATCATTATGTCAAGATAATGGCACTAGCATTTACTTAATTTAAGAATATTTTTCAATATATTGAGCAATTATTTCTACCAAGAAAAGTGCACTTGTTATTAGTGAGAATATACTTATTTTAAGGTATTTTTGGGTTCACTGAGGTTAGCTAATTTTACTTGTTTTGGAAAGTCTTGACAAGCCGAATTTTCTTGTTCTATTGGCAGATAATTTTGATTAGTTCAAATAAAATACCCACATCTTGTTTTTGAACACTGACTTTTTGCAGTGTAGGACATTTGTGTTGTGTTTTGCTTGATTGTAAAAGATGTCTATGGAGGAGCTGGTCTGAGAAGTAAAAGAGTGATGTTCATATGTTGTATTCCGTTTTTTTTGCGTTGGTTTGTTTTTAGAATTCTATTGGACATTGCGACTTTTGGTATTAGTGTTCCGGAAAAAAAGGGACCCAAACACACATACCTTACAGCAGATGTTTACAACAAATTTCTGCATAAAAGTGATAATATATCATATTTTAGGTGTTTATTACACTTTGTATTCATATTTTGCTGTTTGTTACATTGTTGTTGTGTTTTGCTTGATTGTAAAAGATCTCTATGGAGGAGCTGGTCTGAGAAGTAAAAGAGGATATTCATATGTTGTTAATATTCAGTGTTTTATTGCTCATAGTTAATATTGTAAATCACACTTTCTTTATTTTAGTGCATTTTGGGTGTCAAATTCAGTAAAAAAAAAAAGTAAAATTATATTCCGTTTTTTTGCGTTGGTCTGTTTTTAGAACTCTATATGACATTGTGACTTTTGGTATTAGTGTTCCTGGGAAAAAAAGGGACCCAAACACACATACTTTACAGCAGATTTTTACAACAAATTTCTGCATAAAAGTGATAATATATCATATTTTAGGTGTTTTTTACACTTTGTATTCATATTTTGCTGTTTGTTACATTGTTGTTGTGTTTTGCTTGATTGTAAAAGATCTCTATGGAAGAGCTGGTCTGAGAAGTAAAAGAGGAGTGACTTTCATATGTTGTTAATATTCAGTGTTTTATTGCTCATAGTTAATATTGTAAATCACACTTTCTTTATTTTAGTGCATTTTGGGTGTCAAATTCAGTAAAAAAAAAACTGTAAAATTCTATTCCGTTTTTTTGCGTTGGTCTGTTTTTAGAACTCAATTGGACATTGTGACTTTTGCTATTAGTGTTCCGGGAAAAAAGGGACCCAAACACACATACTTTACAGCAGATTTTTACAACAAATTTCTGCATAAAAGTGATAATATATCATATTGTAGGTGTTTATTAATTGTTACATTTTTGTTGTGGTTTGCTTGATTGTAAAAGATACACAACTATGGAGGAGCTGGTCTGAGAAGTAAAAGAGGATGTTCATATGTTGTTAATATTCAGTGTTTTATTGTTCATAGTTAATATTGTAAATCTCACTTTCTTTTAGTGCATTTTGGGTGTCAAATTCAGTAAAAAAAAAATGTAAAATTGTATTCCGTTTTTTTGCGTTGGTCTGTTTTTAGAATTCTATCGGACATTGTCACTTTTGGTATTAGTGTTTCTGGAAAAAAAAGGGACCCAAACACACATACCTTACAGCAGATGTTTACAACAAATTTCTGCATAAAAGTGATAATATATCATATTTTAGGTGTTTATTACACTTTGTATTCATATTTTGCTGTTTGTTACATTGTTGTTGTGTTTTGCTTGATTGTAAAAGATCTCTATGGAGGAGCTGGTCTGAGAAGTAAAAGAGGATGTTCATATGTTGTTAATATTCAGTGTTTTATTGTCCATAGTTAATATTGTAAATCACACTTTCTTTTAGTGCATTTTGTGTGTCAAATTCCGTAAAAAAAACTGTAAAATTGTATTCCTTTTTTTTGCGTTGGTCTGTTTTTAGAATTCTATCGGACATTGTGACTTTTGGTATTAGTGTTCAACAAAAAAAGGGACCCAAACACACATACTTTACAGCAGATTTTTACAACAAATTTCTGCATAAAAGTGATAATATATCATATTGTAGGTGTTTATTACCCTTTGCATTCATATTTTGTGTTTGTTACATTTTTGTTGTGGTTTGCTTGATTGTAAAAGATACACAACTATGGAGGAGGTGGTCTGAGAAGTAAAAGAGGATGTTCATATGTTGTTAATATTCAGTGTTTTATTGTTCATAGTTAATATTGTATATCACACTTTCTTTTAGTGCATTTTGTGTGTCAAATTCAGTAAAAAAAACTGTAAAATTTTATTCCGTTTTTTGCGTTGGTCTGTTTTTATAATTCTATCGGACATTGTGACTTTTGGTATTAGTGTTCCGGAAAAAAAGGGACCTAAACACACATACTTTACAGCAGATTTTTACAACACATTTCTGCATAAAAGTGATAATATATCATATTGTAGGTGTTTATTTCACTTTGCATTCATATTTTGCTGTTTGTTACATTTTTATTGTGTTTTGCTTGATTGTAAAATATGTCTATGGAGGACCTGGTCTGAGAAGTAAAAGAGGATGTTCATATGTTGTTAATATTCAGTGTTTTATTGTTCATAGTTAAAATTGTAAATCCCACTTTCTTTCAGTGCATTTTGTGTGTCAAATTCAGTAAAAAAAAATGTACAATTTTATTCCGTTTTTTTGCGTTGGTCTGTTTTTAGAATTCTATCGGACATTGTGACTTTTGGTATTAGTGTTCCGGAAAAAAAAGGGACCCAAACACACTTACCTTACAGCAGATGTTTACAACAAATTTCTGCATAAAAGTGATAATATATCATATTGTAGGTGTTTATTTCACTTTGCATTCATATTTTGCTGTTTGTTACATTTTTATTGTGTTTTGCTTGATAATAAAAGATGTCTATGGAAGAGCTGGTCTGAGAAGTAAAAGAGGAGCGATGTTCATATGTTGTTAATATTCAGTGTTTTATTATTCATAGTTAATATTGTAAATCTCACTTTCTTTTAGTGCATTTTGTGTGTCAAATTCAGTAAAAAAAACTGTAAAATTCTATTCCGTTTTTTTGCGTTGGTCTGTTTTTATAATTATATCGGACATTGTGACTTTTGGTATTAGTGTTCCGGAAAAAAAAGGGACCCAAACACACATACTTTACAGCAGATTTTTACAACAAATTTCTGCATAAAAGTGATAATATATCATATTGTAGGTGTTTATTGCACTTTGCATTCATATTTTGTGTTTGTTACATTTTTGTTGTGTTTTGCTTGATTGTAAAAGATCTCTATGGAAGAGCTGGTCTGAGAAGTAAAAGAGCGATGTTCATTTGTTGTTAATATTCAGTGTTTTATTGTTCATAGTTAATATTGTAAATCCCACTGTCTTTATTTTAGTGCATTTTGGGTGTCAAATCAGTAAAAAAAACCCTGTAAAATTATATTCCGTTTTTTTGCGTTGGTCTGTTTTTAGAATTCTATCGGACATTGTGACCTTTGGTATTAGTGTTCCGGAAAAAAAGGGACCCAAACACACATACTTTACAGCAGATTTTTTACAACACATTTCTGCATAAAAGTGATAATATATCATATTGTAGGTGTTTATTTCACTTTGTATTCATATTTTGCTGTTTGTTACATTTTTGTTGTGTTTGCTTGATTGTAAAAGATCTCTATGGAAGAGCTGGTCTGAAAAGTAAAAGAAGATGTTCATATGTTGTTAATATTCAGTGTTTTATTGTTCATAGTTAATATTTTAAATCACACTTTCTTTCAGTGCATTTTGTGTGTCAAATTCAGTAAAAAAAAATGTAAAATTGTATTCCGTTATTTTGCGTTGGTCTGTTTTTAGAATTATATCGGACATTGTGACTTTTGGTATTAGTGTTTCGGAAAAAAAGGGACCCAAACACACATAGTTTACAGCAGATTTTTACAACAAATTTCTGCATAAAAGTGATAATATATCATATTGTAGGTGTTTATTGCACTTTGTATTCATATTTTGCTGTTTGTTACATTTTTATTGTGTTTTGCTTGATTGTAAAAGATCTCTATGGAGGAGCTGGTCTGAAAAGTAAAAGAGGAGTGATGTTCATATGTTGTTAATATTCAGTGTTTTATTGTTCATAGTTAATATTGTAAATACCACTTTCTTTCAGTGCATTTTGTGTGTCAAATTCAGTAAAAAAAATTTAAAATTTTATTCCGTTTTTTTGTGTTGGTCTGTTTTTAGAATTCTATCGGACATTGTGACTTTTGGTATTAGTGTTTCTGGGGAAAAAAGGGACCCAAACACACATACTTTACAGCAGATTTTTACAACAAATTTCTGTATAAAAGTGATAATATATCATATTGTAGGTGTTTATTACACATTGTTGTTGTGTTTTGCTTGATTGTAAAAGATCTCTATGGAAGAGCTGGTCTCAGAAGTAAAAGAGCGATGTTCATTTGTTGTTAATATTCAGTGTTTTATTGTTCATAGTTAATATTGTAAATCCCACTTTCTTTATTTTAGTGCATTTTGGGTGTCAAATCAGTAAAAAAAAAACTGTAAAATTTGATTCCGTTTTTTTGCGTTGGTCTGTTTTTAGAATTATATCGGACATTGTGACTATTGGTATTAGTGTTCCAGAAAAAAAGGGACCCAAACACACATACTGTACTGCAGGTTTTTACAGCTAAATGTGGATATATCATTTATACACACAACGGCCCCCCAGACACATTTTTTCTCTCTCAATGTGGCCCGAGTCAAAATATTTGCCCAGCTCTTATTAATCCACTTGTTAATTTCCTGTTAATATCTGCTTACTTTTTATTGTTACATGCTTCGATTTTCACTTCTTAAACTTTACTAATCCAGGTTTTTCCCTCCAAGTGCCTTATATAATTGCCTGTTTATTATTATTACTGTTTTTCTTTAATGCCTGTGTTTTATTTATTACTGTTTTTCTTAATTGTCCAAAATTCATACCTTTTTTTTTATTTTATTTTTTTTTTAATTCTTGAATTTCTTGGTGTTGTTCCAAGCTCGTTTAGCTCG
>NC_084571.2:32547500-32627500 GCF_033978685.3 Nerophis lumbriciformis | reverse complement strand
CTTAGTCCATAAGTACACAAACGTGTACTTCATGTGTAGTGACGTGCTAATTTTTATTTTTACACTTTTTTTTCTCCCAAATTCCATTGTATGTTATACTCTTCTGACACCACCAGATGGCAGTATAAGTGTCCACATAAGTGGCCATAAGACCCCAATTCAGTAGTGTACACAATTTTGGAAGTAAGAGCTAAAAGGTGCTGTCCACGCATGTGGCCACTAAGGCCTTTTTAAAGGTCGTAAAATTAAACAGTGTCTTATTTCGATAAGTCACGTCCACTTGCAAACTTGGAATCAACTCGAGCCTTATGTACAAAATAATTATTGTTGTGCTTATCGACCTCGAAGCTATTTTATTTGGTTCATGGTGTAATAGGTGTGACCAGTAGATGGCAGTCACACATACAGCGCCCCCCCGCGACCCCGAAGGGAATAAGCGGTAGAAAATGGATGGATGGATGGATATATATATATATATATATATATATATATATATATATATATATATATATATATATATATATATATATATATATATATATATAATTAATAAATATATATATATATATATATATATATATATATATATATATATATATATATATATATATATATATATATATCCATCCATCCATCTTCTTCCGCTTATCCGAGGTCGGGTCGCGGGGGCAGCAGCTTAAGCAGGGAAGCCCAGACTTCCCTCTCCCCAGCCACTTCGTCCAGCTCCTCCCGGGGGATCCCGAGGCGTTCCCAGGCCAGCCGGGAGAGATAGTCTTCCCAGCGTGTCCTGGGTCTTCCCCGTGGCCTCCTACCGGTCGGACGTGCCCGAAACACCTTCCTAGGGAGGCGTTCGGGTGGCATCCTGACCAGATGCCCGAACCACCTCATCTGGCTCCTCTCGATGTGGAGGAGCAGCGGCTTTACTTTGAGCTCCCCCCGAATGACAGAGCTTCTCACCCTATCTCTAAGGGAGAGCCCCGCCACTCGGCGGAGGAAACTCATTTCGGCCGCTTGTACCCGTGATCTTGTCCTTTCGGTCATGACCCAAAGCTCATGACCATAGGTGAGGATGGGAACGTAGATCGACCGGTAAATCGAGAGCTTTGCCTTCCGGCTCAGCTCCTTCTTCACCACAACGGATCGATACAGCGTCCGCATTACTGAAGATGCCGCACCGATCCGCCTGTCGATCTCACGATCCACTCTTCCCCCACTCGTGAACAAGACTCCGAGGTACTTGAACTCCTCCACTTGGGGCAAGATCTCCTCCCCAACCCGGAGATGGCACTTCACCCTTTTCCGGGAGAGAACCATGGACTCGGACTTGGAGGTGCTGATTCCCATCCCAGTCGCTTCACACTTCACATATATATATATTAATGTATATATATATATATATATAGCTAGAATTCACTGAAAGTCAATTATTTTATATATATATATATATATATATATATATATATATATATATATATATATATATATATATATATATATATATATATGAAATACTTGACTTGGTGAATTCTAGCTGTAAATATACTCCTCCCCTCTTACCAACGCCCCCAACCACGCCCCCGCCCCAACCAACCCCCACCCCCTCACCCACCCCACCCCACCCCACCCCCCACCTCCTGAAATCGGAGGTCTCAAGGTTGGCAAGTATGCAGGTACTGCATCAAAAAATGACATCAGTGTGTAAAGGATATCACCGCATGGGCTCAGGAACACTTCAGAAAACCGCCGTCAGTAACTACAGTTGGTGGCTACATCCGTAAGTGCAAGTTAAAACTCTACTATGCAAAGCGAAAGCCATTCATCAACAACACCCAGAAACGCCACCGGCTTCGCTGGGCCCGAGCTCATCTGAGATGGACCGGTGGAAAAGTGTTCTGTGGTCTGACGAGTTGTTTTCGGAAACTGTGGACGTCGTGTCCTCCGGTACAAAGAGTAAAAGAACCATCCGGGTTGTTTATAGGCGCAAAGTTCAAAAGCCTCTGTGGCAGATATTCCTTCCGGTTGGCGAAGTCGGCATCAAAAATAAGGAATGGAGGTTTTAAAAAATGTGGGCGGTTTCCTGAGCATGGGAATGCAAGAAGGATGCCCAACTCCGGTCGCCACCGAGTAAACCCGGTTTGAAAAGAAAAATAACTGGAACTCATTAGCGCCTTTTACACCATGAAATGGTGCCAAACTGCAGTGCTGCTGAAAGGAGAGGGTATGGAAGGTGGGGGGAAGACGCCTCCGTCTCAGAGAGAACCGGCTGCCCTCCGGCGCTATTTGTACTCCAAGTGCTTGCAGTTCCTCTTCTTCACAAGCACAATTCAATATTGATTTAATTGTATGTGGGCGTAGAGTGAATTATTGATACAAGCATATGAAAAATGCCCAGGAGGGACAAGTCTGAGGGTGCACAACAGGCCAGGGAAACGCACGATTCCTCGGAAAGTTCCTCGGTTGTCACATTATTCCCGAACAATAATTAGTAGGGATGTCGATAAATGCTTTAAAATGTAATATCGGAAATTATCGGTATCAAAATTATTGGTATCGGATTCAAGAAGTAAAATGTGTGACTTTTTAAAAACGCCGCTGTGTACACGGACTTAGGGTGAAGTACAGAGCGCCAATAAAACTTAAAGGCACTGCCTTTGCGTGCCGGCCCAGTCACATGAAATCTACGGCTTTCCACACATACGAGTGAATGCAAACGCATACTTGGTCAACAGCCATACAGGTCACACTGAGGGTGGCCGTACAAACAACTTTAACACTGTTGCAAATATGCGCCACACTGTGAACCCACACCAAACAAGAATGACAAACACATTTCGGGAGAACATCCGCACCGTAACACAACATAAACACAACGAAACAAAAACCCAGAACTAAAGATGTCCGATAATACCGGCCTGCCGATATTATCGGCCAAAAAATGCGTTAAAATTTAATATTGGAAATTATCGGTATCGTTTTTATTTATTTATTTATTTTATTTTTATTTTTTATTAAATCAACATAAAAAACACAAGATACACTTACAATTAGTGCACCAACCCAAAAAACCTCCCTCCCTCATTTACACTCATTCACACAAAAGGGTTGTTTCTTTCTGTTATTAATATTCTGAATCCTACATTATATATCAATATATATCAATACAGTCTGCAAGGGATACAGTCCGTAAGCACACATGATTGTGCGTGCTGCTGGTCCACTAATAGTACTAACCTTTAACAGTTAATTGTACTAATTTTCATTAATTACTAGTTTCTATGTAACTATTTTTATATTGTTTTACTTTCTTTTTTATTCAATAATTTTTTTTAAATTTATTTATCTTATTTTATTTTTATTTTTAAAGTACCTTATCTTCACCATACCTGGTTGTCCAAATCAGGCATAATAATGTGTTAATTCCACGACTGAATATATCGGTTGATATCGGTATCAGTAATTAAAGAGTTGGACAATATCGGATTTCGGCAAAAAGCCATTATCGGACATCCCTACCCAGAACCCCTTGCAGCACTAACTCTTCCGAGACGCTACAATATACGCCCCCCGCTACCCCCCTCACCTCAACCCCGCCCACCTCAACCTCCTCATGCTCTCTCAGGGAGAGCATGTCCCAAATTCCAAGCTGCTGTTTTGAGGCATGTTCAAAAAAAATAATGCACTTTGTGACTTCAATAATAAATATGGCAGTGCCATGTTGGCATTTTTTTTTTTTCATAACTTGAGTTGATTTATTTTGGAAAACCTTGTTACATTGTTTAATGCATCCAGCGGGGCATCACAACAAAATTATGCATAATAATGTGTTAATTCCACCACTGTATATATCGGTATCGGTTGATATCGGAATCTGTTATTAAGAGTTGGACAATATCGGAATATCGGATGTCGGCAAAAAAGCCATTATCGGACATCTCTAATAATTAGCATAATCCCCAAAAATAATATTCAGTGTTTCCCATACACACTATATTTTATTTTTTATTTTTTTGTGGTGATTCACCCAAATATATTACCTGTTAATTCTTCACGTTTTTGGACTTGTGAAAATATATTTACTTTTAAATAGGGCTGTAAAACATTTAAAAAATGTAATCACTTTGTTCATAGTTAACTCAAAATTAATCATGATTAATTACAGATACATATAATTTTTTTAGTCATTAATAAGTGGACCGTAGGCAGATCATTTTCAGGTTTTTGTTACCATGACTGGACAATTAGTTTGCTTTAATGACATTTTTTTCTAACATTATGCTTTGTGCCTCCATGGTAATGCCCCCCCTCTACCTCACCCCCAAATCCTCCACACCTCCGCTCTGGACAGGCTCACCTCCTACAACCTCCGAGGACAAAGCTACGAACAATGGGAGACTGGGCTTTCTGCTCCACCGCTCCCAGTCTGTGGAACGCTCTCCCTGACCACCTGAGGGCACCACAGACTGTGGATGCTTTTAAAAAAAGGCTTAAAAACCCTTCTTTTTTTTTTTTAAAACAAACATTTTTTAGATATATGCATACTAGTTCTAGCTATTTGGCTGTTCTATTTTTATTAATTTTTTTAATCTTTTAATTAATTAATTTATTTTTTAATACACTGTAGCACTTTGAGGTTGTTTACTCAATGTAAAGTGCTTTTTACAAATAAAATCTATTATTATTATTTTTTTAAACAGCTTCAACACAAAAAGGACATAAACCCGCTTTTAATGACAGCAAAAAAATTTACCTGTCAGACTTTGTATTTTGTAAAAATATATAATTTGTATTCCTGCTGTAGGAGCACTTGCGCGTCAAGATACCAGTTTCCTGCATTAATAACACAAAATGTGGATTGTTACGATCATGGTTTGATTGTCAAAGATGTTTGTTAATGTAATCTATGATAGTTCTACCCGAATGAATGCTTCTGGTTAGACTGTCCGCACTGAGATCGGTAGGTCGTGAGTTCAAACCCCGGCCGAGTCATACCAAAGACTATAAAAATGGGACTCATTACCCCTCTGCTTGGCACTCAGCATTGAGGGTTTGAATCGGGGGTTAAATCACCAAAATGATTCCCGGGCACGTAAATAAGACCGCCTACAAAACAGCGCATCCTGAAGCGACTGTCAGAAAGCGACTTAAAGATGATCTGTAAAACATTTTGACCTAATAACCACCATTACATGTTATGTAGACCAGTGTTTTTCAACTACTAGTGTGCTGTGAGAAATTATGCAACTTCACACATTGGTCCAAAAAATATTTTTTGCAAAGCAATAGTTATAATCTGCAAATAATGTGCCGTTGCTTAGTGTCTGTGTCATGTAAAACTCAGCAGGGTAACCACGTAATACTCCATATCAGTAGGTAACAGCTGGTAGTTAATTCCTTTGCAAAAGTCGGAATGTGTCGGGTGAGACGAGGATGGTTTGTTGTGATCCCAATATGCAGACCACAGCTTGAGGCAGTGTGCATGTAAAAAGGTATGTAATGCTTAAACCAAAAATGAATGAAAGAGAAAGGAAAAGGCAATGGCTACAAAGTAAACAGAAACAGAATGCCGGACGACAGCAAAAACTTACGGCTTCCACAAAATACATCTGTACATGACGTGACAATCAACAATGTCCACACAAAAAAGGATGGCAACAACATAAATAGCCTTGCTTGCTAACACAAAGCAGGTGCGCGGAACAGCGCTCAAAGGAAGACACGAAAGTGATACAGGAAAACACCAACAAGGGTTACCAAAATAACAGTGCAAGACAAGAACTAAAGCACTACACACAGGAAAACACTAACAAACTCAAAATAAGGCACGACGACCTGGTGGAGTTTCATTTTTTTTGAGACCTCCGAATTTGGGACATGGGGGGGGGGAGTTTGAGGTGGGCGAGGTTGGGGTGGGCGAGGCGGTCCGGGGGCGGGGTTAAAGGGGGAGGAGTATATTTACAGCTAGAATTCACTGAAATTCAAGTATTTCTTATATATAATGTATATATATATATATATATATATATATATATATATATATATATATATATATATATATATGTATATATATATATATATATATATATATATATATATGTAAATATAAAATAAATACTTGCATTTCAGTGTTCATTTATTCACACATATACACACACATAACACTCCTCTACTCATTGTTGTATTTGAAAGTGCAATGCTTTGCAGCCAGTAGCACAGCCTTTGAAGGAGCATAGGTATGGGCAGCATCTGTGAAATTTAATTTGCAGGAAAGGAGTGAAAGGGTTGAATTGTCCATCCTCGTTCTATTCTCTGTCACTATCTTTTTTTTTGGACATTACTACTTGCCTTAGTTTTGAAGCAATGCATGATGGGAATCCGGATGTTGTGTGTCAGTGTGTTAACGTGCCGGCTGGAATAAACACATGCTGAGAAATAGCTCCGTGCCTGCCTACTTTAAGGGTTATAGATAAACCTATGGATAACGGAGACATCCATAGGTTTAATAGTCTCCTTTTTATTCATTTCATTCATTAGTTTATTTATTTATTTCAGGCAATGACAATAAAGAAGTACAAGTTGACAAAACATAATAATATAAATTAATATAGTGCATGATTGTCCAGTTTTGCCAGGTGAGAGAGGACGCTAAAGGCGGTGCCTTTAAGGCACGCCCCCAATATTGTTGTCCGGGTGGAAATCGGGAGAATGGTTGCCCCGGGAGATTTTCGGGAGAGACACTGAAATTCGGGAGTCTCCCGGAAAATTCGGGAGGGTTGGCAAGTATGAATAATATGACTAATTTGCAAACCCCGTTTCCATATGAGTTGGGAAATTGTGTTAGATGTAAATATAAACGGAATACAATGATTTGCAAATCATTTTCAACCCACATTCAGTTGAATATGCTACAAAGACAACAAATTTGATGTTCAAACTGATAAACTTTTTTTTTTGTTGCAAATAATCATTAACTTTAGAATTTGATGCCAGCAACACGTGACAAAGAAGTTGGGAAAGGTGGCAATAAATACTGATAAAGTTGAGGAATGCTCATCAAACACTTATTTGGAACATCCCACAGGTGAACAGGCAAATTGGGAACAGGTGGGTGCCATGATTGTGTATAAAAGTAAATTCCATGAAATGCTCAGTCATTCACAAACAAGGATGGGGCGAGGGTCACCACTTTGTCAACAAATGCGTGAGCAAATTGTTGAACAGTTTAAGAAAAAACTTTCTCAACCAGCTATTGCAAGGAATTTAGGGATTTCACCATCTACGGTCCGTAATATCATCAAAGGGTTCAGAGAATCTGGAGAAATCACTGCACGTAAGCAGCTAAGCCCGTGACCTTCGATCCCTCAGGCTGTACTGCATCAACAAGCGACATCAGTGTGTAAAGGATATCACCACATGGCTCAGGAACACTTCAGAAGCCCACTGTCAGTAACTACAGTTGGTCGCTACATCTGTAAGTGCAAGTTAAAACTCTCCTATGCAAGGCGAAAACCGTTTATCAACAACACCCAGAAACGCCGTCGGCTTCGCTGGGCCTGAGCTCATCTAAGATGGACTGATACAAAGTGGAAAAGCGTTCTGTGGTCTGACGAGTCCACATTTCAAATTGTTTTTTGGAAACTGTGGACGTCGTGTCCTCCGGACCAAAGAGGAAAAGAACCATCCGGATTGTTATAGGCACAAAGTTGAAAAGTCAGCATCTGTGATGGTATGGGGGTGTATTAGTGCCCAAGACATGGGTAACTTACACATCTGTGAAGGCACCATTAATGCTGAAAGGTACATACAGGTTTTGGAGCAACATATATTGCCATCCAAGCAACGTTACCATCGACGCCCCTGCTTATTTCAGCAAGACAATGCCAAGCCACATGTTACAACAGCGTGGCTTCATAGTAAAAGAGTGCGGGTACTAGACTGGCCTGCCTGTAGTCCAGACCTGTCTCCCATTAAAAATGTGTGGCACATTATGAAGCCTAAAATAGCACAACGGAGACCCCCGGACTGTTGAACAACTTAAGCTGTACATCAAGCAAGAATGGGAAAGAATTCCACCTGAGAAGCTTAAATGTGTCTCCTCAGTTCCCAAATGTTTACTGGGTGTTGTTAAAAGGAAAGGCCATGTAACACAGTGGTGAACATGCCCTTTCACAACTATTTTGGCATGTTTTGCAGTCATGAAATTCAAAGTTAATTATTATTTGCAAAAAATATATATATCTTGTCTTTGTAGTGCATTCAATTGAATATGGGTTGAAAATTATTTGCAAATCATTGTATTCCGTTTATATTTACATCTAACACAATTTCCCAACTCATATGGAAACGGGGTTTGTAATGTGCCCTGTAATCCGGTGCGCCTTATATATGAAAAACGATCAAAAATGGACCATTCATTGGCAGTGCGCCTTATAATCAGGGGCGCCTTATGGTCCTGAAAAAACGGTAAATAAGGATTGTGAATGATAGGCAAAATAATTAAATAAAAGTGCAGTTCTTCCATCTTCCATCTCTCACTTGGTGCCAAGCATCAGCATGTCTAACTGTACAGTATGTAGGGCGTCAAACGCGCCGTGTACATGGCTTTCACGCTGTGCTAAAACGAGTAGAAAGGAACACCCCGTGGTGATTTGGTAGCGCGGGCATGAATAAGTAAACAACACAAAGCCACGGGAAAAGTTGAAAGGCGACAACAAACGCGGCGCTGGCGGTTTGTTTGTGTGTGTGTTTGTGTGTGTGTGTGTTTTTGTTTTCGAACAAGAATTAGCTCGCACCTCCCGAGTCCGCCGCGCATCACAAGCACGCCGTAATTGAATTAAGTCCGTGAGGGCGTCGCTGCAATAAGAGCGCTGAAGATGAATTTTGCACCACAGATCACTCCCAGTAAATAGTCTCGCAGCACCTGGACTATTAAAGGAAATTGTCCTCGGACCGCTGGCGCCGTGCCGCGTCACCGCTGCCAGGCACAGTCAATCTTCCCCCGCTAGTTTGTTTTTGTCAAAGCAAGAGCCTCATTGAAGTGGGAATATCTGACAAAAGGTGAACAAAGTTCGTCGACGTGGTCAAATCTGTAATAAATGCACTTTTTCCTGATGTTCTCACTGTAATGTAGCGCACCTGTTTTTATCAGTGCACACAAATGGGCACAATCAACCACGGATGCATTTCAGCTGTGCGTGTCAGCCTTCAATGACAAAAGGTGAACAAAGTTCGTCGATGTGGTCAAATTTGTAACAAATGCATTTTTTCCTGATGTTCTCACCGTAATGTAGCGCACCTGTTTTTATCAGCGCACACAAATGGGCACAATCAACCACGGATGCATTTCAGCTGTGCGTGTCAGCCTTCAATGACAAAAGGTGAACAAAGTTTGTCGACGTGGTCAAATCTGTAATAAATGCACTTTTTCCTGATGTTCTCACCGTAATGTAGCGCACCTGTTTTTATCAGCGCACACAAATGGGCACAATCAATCACGTATGCATTTCAGCTGTGCGTGTCAGCCTTCAATGACAAAAGGTGAACAAAGTTCGTCGACGTGGTCAAATTTGTAATAAATGCACTTTTTCATGATGTTCTCACCGTAATGTAGCGCACCTGTTTTTATCAGCGCACACAAAGGGGCACAATCAACCACGGGTGCATTTCAGCTGTGTGTGTCAGTCTTCAATGACAAAAGGTGAACAAAGTTCGTCGACGTGGCCAAATCTGTAATAAATGCACTTTTTCCTGATGCTCTCAATGTAATGTAGCGCACCTGTTTTTATCAGCGCACACAAATGGGCACAATCAAACACGGGTGCATTTCAGCTGTGCGTGTCAGCCTTCAAAGACCAAAGGTGAACAAAGTTCGTCGACGTGGTCAAATCTGTAATAAATGCACTTTTTCCTGATGCTCTCACTGTAATGTACCGCACCTGTTTTTATCAGCGCACACAAAGGGGCACAATCAACCACGGGTGCATTTCAGCTCTGCGTGTCAGCCTTCAATGACAAAAGGTGAACAAAGTTCGTCGACGTGGTCAAATCTGTAATAAATGCACTTTTTCCTGATGTTCTCACCGTAATGTAGTGCACCTGTTTTTATCAGCGCACACAAATGGGAACAATCAACCACGGATGCATTTCAGCTGTGCGTGTCAGTCTTCAATGACCAAGGTGAACAAAGTTTGTCGATGTGGTCAAATTTGTAATAAATGCACTTTTTCATGATGTTCTCACTGTAATGTAGCGCACCTGTTTTTATCAGCGCACACAAATGGGCACAATCAATCACGAATGCATTTCAGCTGTGCGTGTCAGCCTTCAATGACAAAAGGTGAACAAAGTTCGTTGACGTGGCCAAATCTGTAATAAATGCACTTTTTCCTGATGCTCTCACCTTAATGTAGCGCATCTGTTTTTATCAGCACACACAAATGAGCACAATAAACCACGGATGCATTTTAGCTGTGCGTGTCAGCCTTCAATGATCAAGTAGAACAAAGTTTGTCGACGTGGTCAAATCTGTAATAAATGCAGTTTTTCCCTGATGCTCTCACTGTAATGTAGCGCACCTGTTTTTATCAGCGCACACAAAGGGGCACAATCAACCACGGGTGCATTTCAGCTCTGCGTGTCAGCCTTCAATGACAAAAGGTGAACAAAGTTCATTGACGTGGTCAAATCTGTAATAAATGCACTTTTTCCTGATGTTCTCACCGTAATGTAGTGCACCTGTTTTTATCAGCGCACACAAATGGGAACAATCAACCACGGATGCATTTCAGCTGTGCGTGTCAGCCTTCAATGACCAAGGTGAACAAAGTTTGTCGATGTGGTCAAATTTGTAACAAATGCATTTTTTCCTGATGTTCTCAGCGTAATGTAGCGCACCTGTTTTTATCAGCGCACACAAATGGGCACAATCAACCACGGATGCATTTCAGCTGTGCGTGTCAGCCTTCAATGACAAAAGGTGAACAAAGTTCTTTGACGTGGTCAAATCGGTAATAAATACACTTTTTCCTGATATTCTCACCGTAATGTAGGGCACCTGTTTTTATCAGCACACACAAATGGGAAAAATCAACCACGGATGCATTTCAGCTGTGCCTGTCAGCCTTCAATGACCAAGGTGAACAAAAGTTTGTTGATGTGGTCAAATTTGTAATAAATGCACTTTCTCATGATGTCCTCACCGTAATGTAGCGCACCTGTTTTTATCAGCATACACAAATGGGCACAATCAACCACGGATGCATTTCAGCTGTGCGTGTCAGCTTTCAATGACAAAAGGTGAACAAATTTTGTCGACGTGGTCAAATCTGTAATAAATGCACTTTTTCCTGATGTTCCCACCGTAGTGTAGCGCACCTCTTTTTATCAGCACACACAAATGGGCACAATCAACCACGGATGCATTTCAGCTGTGCGTGTCAGCCTTCAATGACCAGAGGTGAACAAAGTTCGACGATGTGGTCAAATCTGTAATAAATGCACTTTTTCCTGATGTTCTAACCGTAACGTGTCCTTAAAGCTTGTTTACCAGCACCAAAAGTAAATCAAATCTTCCTCACTTTCTTCACTTTTTGAGAGAAACGGTGCTCATCATGAAAACTTGCAACTTACTATTGCCGATTCCAATATGGTTTAATTAAAAGGACGGCGTGGCGCAGTTGGGAGCAGGTGGGTGCCATGATTGGGTATAAAAGTAGATTCCATGAAATGCTCAGTCATTCACAAACAAGGATGGGGCGAGGGTCACCACTTTGTCAACAATTGCGTGAGCAAATTGTTGAACAATTTAAGAAAAACTTTTCTCAACAAGCTATTGCAAGGAATTTAGGGATTTCACCATCTACGGTCCGTAATATCATCGAAGGGTTCAGAGAATCTGGAGAAATCACTACACGTAAGCAGCTAAGCCTGTGACCTTCGACCCCTCAGGCTGTATCGCATCAACAAGCGACATCAGTGTGTAAAGGATATCACCACATGGACTCAGGAACACGTCAGAAACCCACTGTCAGTAACTACAGTCGGTCGCTACATCTGTAAGTCCATCCCATCCATCCATCTTCTTCCGCTTATCCGAGGTCGGGTCGCGGGGGCAGCAGCTTAAGCAGGGAAGCCCAGACTTCCCTCTCCCCAGCCACTTCGTCCAGCTCCTCCTGGGGTATCCCGAGGCGTTCCCAGGCCAGCCGGGAGAGATAGTCTTCCCAGCGTGTCCTGGGTCTTCCCCGTGGCCTCCTACCGGTCGGACGTGCCCGAAACACCTTCCTAGGGAGGCGTTCGGGTGGCATCCTGACCAGATGCCCGAACCACCTCATCTGGCTCCTCTCGATGTGGAGGAGCAGCGGCTTTACTTTGAGCTCCCCCCGAATGACAGAGCTTCTCACCCTATCTCTAAGGGAGAGCCCCGCCACCCGGCGGAGGAAACTCATTTCGGCCGCTTGTACCCGTGATCTTGTCCTTTCGGTCATAACCCAAAGCTCATGACCATAGGTGAGGATGGGAACGTAGATCGACCGGTAAATCGAGAGCTTTGCCTTCCGGCTCAGCTCCTTCTTCACCACAACGGATCGATACAGCGTCCGCATTACTGAAGACGCCGCACCGATCCGCCTGTCGATCTCACGATCCACTCTTCCCCCACTCGTGAACAAGACTCCGAGGTACTTGAACTCCTCCACTTGGGGCAAGATCTCCTCCCCAACCCGGAGATGGCACTCCACCCTTTTCCGGGAGAGAACCATGGACTCGGACTTGGAGGTGCTGATTCCCATCCCAGTCGCTTCACACTCGGCTGCTAACCGATCCAGTGAGAGCTGAAGATCTTGGCCGGAGGAAGCCATCAGGACCACATCATCTGCAAATAGCAGTGACCTAATCCTGCAGCCACCAAACCAGATCCCCTCAACGCCCTGACTGCGCCTACATCTGTAAGTGCAAGTTAAAACTCTCCTATGCAAGGCGAAAACCGTTTATCAACAACACCCAGAAACGCCGTCGGCTTCGCTGGGCCTCAGCTCATCTAAGATGGACTGATACACAGAGGAAAAGTGTTCTGTGGTCTGACGAGTCCACATTTCAAATTGTTTTTGGAAACTGTGGACGTCGTGTCCTCCGGACCAAAGAGGAAAAGAACCATCCGGATTGTTATAGGCGCAAAGTTGAAAAGCCAGCATCTGTGATGGTATGGGGGTGTATTAGTGCCCAAGACATGGGTAACTTACACATCTGTGTAGGCGCCATTAATGCTGAAAGGTACATACAGGTTTTGGAGCAACATATTTTGCTATCAAAGCAACGTTACCATGGACGCCCCTGCTTATTTCAGCAAGACAATGCCAAGCCATGTGTTACAACAGCGTGGCTTCATAGTAAAAGAGTGCGGGTACTAGACTGGCCTGCCTGTAGTCCAGACATGTCTCCCATTGAAAATGTGTGGTGCATTATGAAGCCTAAAATAGCACAACGGAGACCCCCCAGACTGTTGAACAACTTAAGCTGTACATCAAGCAAGAATGGGAAAGAATTCCACCTGAGAAGCTTAAAAAATGTGTCTCCTCAGTTCCCAAACGTTTACTGAGTGTTGTTAAAAGGAAAGGCCATGTAACACAGTGGTGAACATGCCCTTTCCCAACTACTTTGGCACGTGTTGTAGCCATGAAATTCTAAGTTAATTATTATATGCAAAAAATAAAATAAAGTTTATGAGTTTGAACATCAAATATCTTGTCTTTGTAGTGCATTCAATTGAATATGGGTTGAAAAAGATTTGCAAATCATTGTATTCCGTTTATATTTACATCTAACACAATTTCCCAACTCATATGGAAACGGGGTTTGTACATTTCCTGTGTTGCGGCGAAAGCGGTCCTGTGCAGTCGTGATGGACAAAGCCAAAAGGACATGTAACGGGACATACGATAACGGCGCCGCGGTCCCTCGGCCTATTACGCAAGTAGCTATCAGCTCACGGACAGACCTCGGAAGCGTATTCCCAACAGTGGGCTCTATCTTGGCTCCGGTCCCCGCTCCTGTCTTTTTTTTTTTTCTTTTTTCTATCATTCCCCTCCCCCCTGCTGTTTGACTGAACAAAAGCATCAGCTTGCGTCATGAGACGGCGTCCCCCGCAGCCAATAAGTTGCGTGAGATGTGTGGAGAAAATTGGAATCTTGACAAGTATGACTGACATGTGTGTTTTTGTCCCTGGGTAGCCTTACAAAAATAAAAAAATAAAAAATAAAACCTGCAGAGCCCCCTGTGCACTGCAAAAACTGAAATCTAAGTAAGATTAAATATCTCAAATAAGGGTGATATTTGCTTATTTTCTGTCCGATAAGATAATTCTTCTCACTAAGCAGATTTTATGTTAGAGTGTTTTACTTGTTTTAAGGGTTTTGGTCCTAAATGATCTCAGTAAGATATTACAGCTTTTTGCTGAGATTTGATGACCTATATTGAGTAAAACATGCTTGAAACTAGAATATCAACTGTTGCAAAGCTGTGTCATCAACAACAATTAACAAGTATTAAAGTACTTTTTTAAAGTAATAATTTCTTATTTTAAGCATGAAAAAAAAAAACATGACTTTGACACAATTGTGTTTCATAATTAAAACAGATGACGGCCAAATGGACTTTGCTGTTTTATTTTCAATGAAAAAATAGAAAATACGACAGTTATTTTTTAAACATTTAACATGTGACATTTCTAACAATTTTGAACAGAGATAGTTCATGCACATTCAGGTAAATTCTTCAAAATTACAATTAAAAAAAATTTGGCCGGGGGCCGGGCTGTATATATGCGCACTAATTGACTGAAAGAGCACGCATTTGACGCGATGATATCATGTTATCGATGGAAAAATGCATTTTTAGACTATATGATTTGCCTGAGCGGCTAGTAGACCCGAGAGTAACAAGCGGTTGCCTTGTTGCCTTTCCATTAAGAACAATAAATTAGTTTTTAGTATAAGTTTGCTGGTTTCAAGAAATGTAATGCCGAGCGCATATCATTATGTCAAGATAATGGCACTAGCATTTACTTCATTTAAGAATATTTTTCAACATATTGAGCAAAACGGTCTATTTTGTTTTTCTACCAAGAAAAGTGCACTTGTTATTAGTGAGAAAATACTTATTTTAAGGTATTTTTTGGTTCATTGAGATTAGCTAATTATGGACCGCAAAGTCCCTCTGGGACAGAGGACCCTATAGTAATTGTAAGGTTTTATTATTATTATTCCGCCGCTTCTTTGAGCTGTAATTTGACCCCCTTAACATGCTTCAAAACTCACCATATTTGACACACACATCAGAACTGGCAAAAATTGCCATCTAATAAAAAAAAATTAAAATTGCGCTCTAGCGCCCCCTATGAAAAAACACAAACAAAACTGCTTGTAACTTCCGTTAGGAATGTCGTAGAGACATGAAACAAAAACCTCTATGTAGGTCTGACTTAGACTTAGATTTCATACGCTAACATCCTTCAGCAAGAATCAACAGGAAGTTGGCAATTCCCCCTTCAAAACAAAAAGTTAGTAAAAACAGTCACGTTTGCCTCTTTGAGCTGTAATTTGACCCCCTTAACATGCTTCAAAACTCACCAAACTGGACACACACATCAGGACTGGCAAAAATTGCTATCTAATAAAAAAAAATAAAAAAACAACCCCAAAACTCAAAATTGCGCTTTAGCGCCCCCTAGGAAGAAAACACAGACAAAACTGCTCCTAGAAAGAAAACACAGACAAAACTGCCTGTAACTTCCAGTAGGAATGTCTTAGAGACATGAAACAAACAGTTTTATGTAGGTCTCACTTAGACCTACATTTCATAAATTAATAACTCCCAGCAAAAATCAACAGGAAGTTTGCAATTCCCCCTTCAAAACAAACGTTTTGTAAAAACCGGTCACCTTTTTTCAAACATTATCTCCTCTGAGCGCGTTTGTCGTGTCGGTTTCAAATTAGCACAGGAGAGAGATTGAACCCTTCTGATTAAAAGTTGAACAAAGAGTTTTAATTACTGCTCCGGTTTGGATTTTATGTGCCGTCAAAGTCGTTCTATTGGCAGATAATTTTGCTTAGTTCAAATAAAATACCCCTCATTTTTGTATTTTTTTTATCTTGTTTTTGAACACTGACTTTTTGCAGTGTGTGGCGTGGAATGACGTCGCCCCGTGCTTTATTTATTGACACTACATGATTTAACACACGAGGCGGTGTCGCTTTCAAAACAAAAAAAAACACGCCTATCGCCGGCTTTTTGATGGACGCAAACATAAAGCGGATGCGAGCCTTGATGGTGAAACATAACCCACGGCTACTATGGTAATAGGAGAGTGGGACATTAAAAAAAAAAAAAAAAATTAAACTCCCAAAGTAAAAATGGAGCTTGGCTTGGAAGCGGCAGAGTGTGACTGGAGTCTGTGTGCAGGCGCGAGAGCGGGATTGCACATCAATTGGGGAACATGACCAAAGGAGGAAATTGGCGGTGGCCATTAGCGAGGCCTGGTATGCAAAGCAAGGCTGCGGACTTTTATTGCTTACTTCCCACCGCTCTCCTTTTTTTTTTTTTTTTTTACAGCGCAATAAGATCAAACCAATTCACCGCTGAGCAAATGTGCGACTCCATGCAGTCGAAACAAAACAAAGAGTGGAAGACAAAGACCTAGACTTCCTCTTTATTGTCATCCAAACTTCACAGTACACATAAGCACGACATTTTCTTGCATTAGCTCGTTGTAGTGCAGGATAAAAGAGCAATAATGTGCAGATATTAATAAATAGATTACTGTACAAAATGTTAGAATAGTTGTTTCTAAGTTATCACAAAAACTTGGTTTTTACATTGAGTGCCCGGTGAGAAGCAAAAGCTGTCTTTGAAACCTACCAAGAAGAAAGCTTGTAAAACTCCACTGTGTAGGATGGGAAGCAACATGAAGGTGTTTCTGTTTTCTTTCATGTATTGTAATCAACAGAAAGATATTGTTTTAACCCAAGGACTACAAAGCGGAGAGAGGGCAGGATCTGCCCAATTTCCAGACGACCTCTTTTTGAACCTCCTTTTTTAACTGTTTTACGAACCTCTTTTACGACCTTTTCTGTGAACTGTTTACGACCCTCGTCCCTTAGAAGCAGCTGTTGCCATGTGGTCAGAGAAAGTCCAAATAAAGGATGTGGTGTACAATCTTTCGCCAGAGCGTGCTGAGACACTGTAAAAGGGTACAGTGTCCATGCGTCTCTCCTCAAATTGAGCCAAATTTAATTATTTGCTTCTTGTCTTGTTTAATAGATGCATACTTGCCAACCCTCCCGAATTTTCCGGGAGACTCCCGAAATTCAGCGCCTCTCCCGAAAACCTCCCGGGACAAATATTCTCCCGAAAATCTCCCGATTTTCAGCCGGAGCTGGAGGCCACGCCCCCTCCAGCTCCATGCACCTGAGTGAGGACAGCCTTTTTTCACAACGGGAGGACAACAGGGTGACAAGAAATAAATCATCCAGACGAGAGATAAATTGTATTATTATGTTTATCTTACCTAAAAATAAATATATTTATTAATTAAAAAAATATATATATACATTTTTACTATATTCTGCTAAAAACATCAAAATGAATTGTATTTTTATTTGTATTTTTTCTGACTCCTTATTACATCCAGGCATTAGAATTATACATTAAAATAAACATATTGGAAATAATTAATTTTAAATTATAATTATTCATTTAAAATGACCATATTTAATTATTAAAATAATTGCTTGTTTATCAACAACTTTAGCATTTTATTCATTACATTTTGAAGCTCTGAGAAGCCAAGTTATGTTATATTCCTTAAGATTTATTTATGCAAGTTTGAAGTATCAATTATCTAAACACAGTTTTGTTTGCATATTTTCAGGATGTAGCTATATATATATATATATATATATATATATATATATATATATATATATATATATATGTATATACATATATATATATATATATATATATATATATATATATATATATATATATATATATATACATATATATATATATATATATATATATATATATATATATATATATATATATATATATATATATATATATATATATATATATATATATATATATGAAATACTTGGTGAATTCTAGCTGTCAATATACTCCTCCCCTTTTAACCACGCCCCCAACCACGCCCTGCCCCACCCCCGACCACGCCCCCACCCCCCACCTCCCGAAATCGGAGGTCTCAAGGTTGGCAAGTATGAATAGATGTCATCAGTGTTTGAACCTGACACGGATAAATATATTGCACTTTTGCATATGCATCCGCGTTTATGGATGTATGTTATATTGTCTTTATATTCCAGCTAGTTAATCCATTTTTTGGGGGGAATTGAGGGGATTATTATGATGCGTTCAAGAGTTTAACGGCCCGAGTGAAGAAGCTCCAGGTTCTGCTACGGAGGCTGCGGAACCTCTTTCTAGAGTCCAGCAGTGAAAACAGTCCTTCACTCCAAAAAGTCAGTGTTCAAAAACAAGAAAAAAAATATACAAAAATGAGGGGTATTTTATTTGAACTAATCAAATCAAATCAAATCAACTTTATTTATAGAGCACATTTAAAATTTACCACAGGGGTAGCCAAAGTGCTGTACAATGAGCAGGTTAAAAGATAAAACGAGTACCGAGCAAACACAACACAACACAAACAGAACACGATAAAAATAAATAATTAAAATAGAATTAATAAAAACATAAAAACATAAAAACAGGATCACAGCAGGTGTATTATGGGGCTCCATTGCAGGATGGATATCACTCAGTGTTAAAAGCCATGGAATAAAAGTATGTTTTTAAGAGAGATTTAAAAACAGGAAGAGAGGAGGCTTGTCTAACACTCAGGGGTAGGTCGTTCCAGAGCTTGGGAGCAGCAACGGCGAAAGCTCTGTCACCTCTAAGCTTCAGCCTTGTGTCAGGGACCGTCAACAGCAGCTGATCGGCTGATCTTAAGGATCGGGTGGGGCAGTAAGGCTGAAGGAGGTCGGAGAGATAGGTTGGCGCGAGGTTGTTTAGACATTTAAAAACAAATAAAAGGAGTTTAAAATGTATTCGGTAACGCACAGGGAGCCAGTGAAGGGACGCTAAAATAGGGGTGATGTGCTCACGTCTACGGGTCTGTGTTAGCAGACGAGCAGCAGAGTTCTGCACGAGCTGCAGGCGGGCGAGGGAGGCCTGGCTAATGCCTACATACAGGGCATTACAATAATCAAGACGAGTCGAGATAAAAGCGTGGATTAATTTCTCAAGATCATGTCTTGATAGAAGCGGTTTCACTTTCGCTATTTGGCGTAATTGATAAAAGCTTTTTTGAACGACGCTGCTGATTTGTTTTTCGAATTTAAAATCTGAGTCAAACTTTACCCCCAGGTTTGTGACAGAGTCGCTGAGATACGGGGTCAGAGTGCCGAGGTCAACATTGGGGGAGGGAGAGCAACTTGGACCGAACAACATAACTTCTGTTTTATCTTCATTTAGGCTCAGGAAGTTAGCTGAAAGCCAGACTTCGATGTCGTGCAGGCAGTCAATAAGACGTTGAACCGTGTTATTTTGTGCCATGGGAAAATAAATCTGGCAATCATCGGCATAAAAATGAAATGCAATACTGTACTTCCTAAAAATAGAACCAAGGGGGAGAAGGTAAAGCGCAAATAAAATTGGGGCAAGGATTGAGCCCTGGGGGACCCCATGTGGTAAAGGAGCTGTGGACGACATAAAACTGTCTACTTTTACACAAAAACTCCTGTCGGTTAGGTACGACCGGAACCAGTTGAGGGCGGCGCCCTTAATGCCCACACAGTTCTCAAGACGAGTGATTAAGGTGGCGTGGTCGACGGTGTCGAACGCAGCAGACAGATCTAAAAGCACCAGGACAACATATTTACCAGAATCAGTGGACAGGAGGATATCGTTAAAAACTTTTAGAAGCGCTGACTCTGTGCTGTGGAGGGCTTTAAAACCGGACTGGAACAGCTCAGTGATACCATTATCCTCTAAGAAGGGCAACAACTGACTGTAGACAACCTTCTCTAATATTTTGGAAATGTATGGAAGATTAGAGATAGGTCTGAAGTTAGAGAGGAGAGAGGGGTCGAGGCTGGGTTTTTTAAGTAGAGGTCGTACCACTGCATGTTTAAACTCTACTGGAGCTATTCCAGAAGAGAGGCTACTATTGATAAGCAAAATTATCTGCCAATAGAAGAAGAACATTTGGCTTGTCAAGACTTTCCAAAACAAGTAAAATTTGCTAACCTCAATGAACCCAAAAATACCTCAAAATAAGTATATTCTCACTAATAACAACTGTACTACTACCGTATTTTTCGGACTATAAGTCGCAGTTTTTTTCATAGTTTGGCCGGGCTCCAGTGCAACTTATATATGTTTTTTTCCTTCTTTATTATACTCCGGTGTGACTTATACTCCGAAAAATACGGTATATGAGTACGTATTTTCTATTGTTTCATTGAAAATAAAACAGCAAAGTCCATTTGGCTGTCATCTGTTTTAAAATGAGACACAATTACCATGTACAATATTACAGTATATGTAACAGCTGCAGAAAAAAAAGGGCAGAATAAAATATACATTTATAGCATTTCCGAGGCTATTATTTGCGAAAAGGCTCGTCCTTTATCAAGCACTCCAAGAAATGTATCGATGAAGGGGAAGTTTTTAATTGTGTTAAGACCAGGCTTTTTTGGGGGGGGAAAGATCCATAAGTGGACGTATAATACAGCTGAGAAGAAGGCACAACCGGGACACAAGCCGATGAAAGATTGTCGTTTACAACTTAAAAAATCTCAGACTATTCAAAAAATGCCACAAATACACACCCACACAAGGACACAAGGTAAACAGGATTTTCCTTTGTTTGTTTTTCAATGTAGCATTTTTGTGTGTGCACACATTGACAGTTAAGCTGGCTTTTGTTGTTGTGTTGTTTGGATAATAAAAAGAGATTGTTGAGCCACTATATATATATATATATATATATATATATATATATATATACCGTATTTTCCGCACTATAAGGCGCACCGGATTATTAGCCGCACCTTCAATGAATTACATATTTCATAACTTTGTCCACCAATAAGCCGCCCCGGATTATAAGCCGCGCCTACGCTGCGCTAAAGGGAATGTCAAAAAAACAGTCAGATAGTTCAGTCAAACTTTAATAATATATTGAAAACCAGCGTTCTAACAACTCTGTCCCAAAATGTACGCAAATGTGCAATCACAAACATAGTAAAATTCAAAATGGTGTAGAGCAATAGCAACATAATGTTGCTCGAACGTTAATGTCACAACACACAAAATAAACATAGCGCTCACCTTCTGAAGTTATTCTTCATTCGTAAATCCTTCGAATTCTTCGTCTTCGGTGTCCGAATTGAAAAGTTGCGCAAGCGTGGGATCCAAAATGGCCGGTTCCGTCTCGTCGAAGTAATCGGAGTCAGTGTCGCTGTTGTTGTCCAGTAGTTCTGTGAATCCTGCCTTCCGGAAAGCTCGGACCACAGTTGTGACCGAAATATCTGCCCAGGCATTTACGATCCACTGGCAAATGTTGGCGTATGTCGTCCGGCGCTGTCTGCCCGTCTTAGTGAAGGTGTGTTCGCCTTCGGAGCTGTGTGAAAAAAGCCACCCGGCCTCTTCGCGTAAACTTCCCTTAACCACTCGCTCATCTTTTCTTCATCCATCCATCCCTTCGAGTTAGCTTTTATGATGACGCCGGCTGGAAAGGTCTCTTTTGGCAAGGTCTTCCTTTTGAATATCACCATGGGTGGAAGTTAGCATGGCAAGCTAGAACCACAGTGAAGGATGACTTCTCATTCCCTGTGGTGCGAATATTCACCGTACGTGCTCCCGTTCCACAGTGCGGTTCACAGGAATATCAGTTGCTGTGAAATACGGTAGTAATCCGTGTGCGGATGGAGAGATTGCGTCTTTTTATGAACCGGATCCTTGTCGCTTAGTAGGAGCCATTTTGTGGTCTTTACAGATGTAAACAGGAAATGAAACGTACGGTGATATCCGCGCGTTTTTTCTTCTTCTTCCGGGGGCGGGTGGTTGCTTACAGTAGAAGAAGAAGCGCTTCCTGTTCTATGGGGGCGGGTGCTTTCCTTGGCGGTTGCTTGCGTAGAAGAAGAAGCGCTTCCTGTTCTACCGGGAAAAAAGATGGCGGCTGTTTACCGAAGTTGCGAGATCGAAACTTTATGAAAATGAATCGTAATAAAGCGCACCGGGTTATAAGGCGCACTGTCAGATTTTGAGAAAATGTGTGGTTTTTAGGTGCGCCTTATAGTGCGGAAAATACGGTATATATATATATATATATATATATATATATATATATATATGTATTGTGTGCATTTATTTAAATATTAAATAGGGACATTTGTCAAGGCTGTGGAAAAGGGGTGTCGAACTTCTTTCCATGAAGGGCCACATGGCTGCCTTCAGAGGGCCGCTTATAGTAGTGAATGTAAGAATATACAAGTATAATCATTATATTATTGCCTATGCATTTGGTTATTTGATTTTTGTACGTACAAATTGATGCATAACTTGCTTTGAAATCGTAAGTCCAGCTGACAAGCAGATATTTAAGTATTTATTGTTATTTTAACAAACTATAATACGGTATATAATAATTAGGGGTGCTAAAAAATGTTTATCACATTCGAATCCCAAATTTTTTTTTTGTTGTTTTAACTTTCAATAATCGAATTCATTGTATTTTTTGGACAAATTAATAATAAAAAAATTAGAATTTTTTAGGCCATCTCTATGCTTACTTGGTGCACGTATGTGTCATATGTCAGCAACCAAAAGGAGATTTTGTAACCTGTACGCTGTTTTGTTAAGGTGTTGTTATTATTTATTTTTTTATTTGTTTTATTTTTAATTTTTTTCTGTCTTGTCTCTGGTGAGGGCGGTCGCATTTTTTTCCACTCCCTTCTTCTCCCTGCTTGCTCCCTTTGTTTTGTCTTGTCTACACTTTTTTGAAGCCTCTTTCTTTGCCCTGTCCTCCAAATCTAAACATCAGACATGGAAATGATCAGCTGGACTCTCTACTCAATTGACAAAATATTTTTGACGAGGAAAAGAGGTTCTGGGGAGCCCGACTGCCCTGATGGAACCATTGCCGCGGGGTACGTGAGAGATTCCTGGGATAAATGGAGACTCGTGTGCCACTCAGTCTTTTCTATCGAGGACGTGGAAGACATCTACCTATTTGGAACCTGCTGATTGGGCTGGGCACTGCTCTGGTGCATCGTCAAATTCGTACGACGATGGCAGCCACTCAAGGGGCCCAAAGGCTGTTTGTCACAATGGAAGGTTTGGGCCGGGCTGTGGGATCACAGCCTGGGGCAAATTCTGAACTGAATCGCAAGATAGATCACATCATGGTAAAGCTGGTTGAAAGGGAAAAATTGGATATGAGTGCCAGCATGGACGAATAGAACAGACAAGCCATTATAATGTCTGCTCGCGGAAAAACAAAAATCCTACTCTACGATTTGATTCCCTCGAATGGCCTTGACGCTGCAACAACAGGAGCACGCTGTTCTGAAAACATCGACAAGGACACCTCAATTATGGACGCTTTTGACCTCCCTCCCTCCTCAACGACACCTGGAGTCAAACTTTTGCTTGCATGCAGAACGGCCCCAGGCCTATGGACACTACATCAACACACCCAAGAAAATGGGCATATACACACACACATACCCTCCCCCACCCCACGCTTTCGCCACCGCTTGATTCCCCTTCGGGGCGATGGACGGCTGGCAACGCTTCATAGCAGCAGTCGACCTCCAGGACCCCAACCCCCCCACCTCTGTTGCGAGTTGTCGTGATTATATGTAACATGTTTGTGTGTGCATGCCATGGAGGGTTTTTTTTTGTTTTTTTCCCCACTCCAGACAAGGCCCCCTTAGGAGCCCAGTCTAGATTGGGTCAGAGCCGCCTATAGAGAAGTATGAACAACTTGGTTTCAGATTCGGTCCCAAACTTGGCGGCCTGTAGTCACGTAAGAGGCTTTTGACCAATTATTTAAGAAATTGTCTGGCCATACTCTTTCCAATGTATATACTGTATTATCGTTGAGGTTTCTGTGGTTTATCCGTTATACAGTGCTCAATACCGGGGTGGAGCGGAATATACGTTCGGTCAGGAAAAAACACAAGAGGCTATACTCATCCCTACAAGCCTGTTTCCCAGGTATCCCTGCTCGTCAGGGGATTGTATTCTGTTTTGTTAAGGTGTTGTTATTATTATACCAAATAATACATTGCAAAAATCAGTTTGAATCGAGAATTGTTTTGAATCGAGATTCGATTATTAATCGAATCAAGACTGTTTCCCAGGTTTCTGCTCGTCAGGGGATTGTATTCTGTTTTGTTAAGGTGTTGTTATTATTATACCAAATAATACATTGCAAAAATCAGTTTGAATCGAGAATCATTTTGAATCGAGATTCGATTATGAATCGAATCAAGACTGTTTCCCAGGTTTCCCTGCTCGTCAGGGGAAATAAAATCCCTGCGAAACAGGCTTGTGTTTTTTCCTGACCTAACGTGTATATATACTGTATTATATATTTTTAAGTGAGTACAATTGGCTGCTAAATTTCCTGTGACTCGGACTCATTTTCGGCGTTATCTGCATGTGCATTAAAAAAACGACTCCCGAATGACTGGCTCACGACTCCGAATCGATTTCCATTCTTCACCTAAAAGATCCTCTTTAAAAGACTCGATGTGTTTGCAATTTTCTACACTGCAAAAAAAGAACTGACAAAATAAGTCAAAAGGACTAGATTCTAGTGAAAACATACTAAAAACAAGTTAAATTATTTGAGTAAAATTGTTAATTTTACTCGATAAGTCATCCTAAATTAAGATTTGTATATCTAGAACAGTGGTTTTCAACCCTTTTTCACCAAGTTCCACCTCTGGAAAAAACTTGTCTCTCCAAGTAGCACTATAATGACCAACATTAAAATATGCTTGGATTACTGCTTTGCACACTCTTGGCATTCTCTCGTTGGGCTTCAAGCACACCTGTGAAGGGAAAACCCTTTCAGGTGACTACCTCTTGAAGCTTATTGTCAGGTTTAAACATTGATGACATCTATTAAAACAGACAAGAAGCAAAGAAATAAACAGAGACAGAATTCAAATTTGGCTCAATTTGAGGAGAGACGCCTGGACACTGTACCCTTGCACAGTGTCTGAACACGCTCTGGCGAAAGATTGTACGCCACCTCTTTTTATTTGGACTTTCCCTGATTACATGGCAACAGCTTGTCAGATTTTGTAGGTGGTGACGAACCCCAAGATGCAGAGAAGCCAGGCTTGGTAAAAGAAAACATGGTTTAACGTCCATAAAATAAAGGAAAAAAACACAAACCAGGAACTATGAATAGCCAAAACTGAAAACAGGAACCAGCAAACAGAAAAACTGGAAACAGCTAATGGCTAACAAGAAAACACAAAACAAAAGAGCTAGGAGAAAGCAAACTACAAATAGCTAACAGGAACAGCTTACCGCTACGACGACATATACAAGGACAAGTAGTAGCACGACAGGTAGTAGCTGTCACGATAGCAACACGACAGGTAGGAATGACAATAAGTATTGGGGACATTGACAAGTAGACACTACAATAATCCAGCCCTGACTGGAGGTCAAAGCAGGTCTAAATAGCAGCTGGCTGATTGACACCAGGTGCGGCCAGGTGCCGATCAGCCACAGCTGAGGGGACAGCACTCAGCGAGACAAACAGGAAACTGAACCAAAATAAGAGTGCTGACAGGAAATAAAACAAACAGAGGAAAAACTAAAACTTGACCAAACTGTTAGGGACAAGCAGCTGTTTCTAAGGGCCGTGGGTCGTAAACAGCGTTGCCTTTGGATACAGAACAGTTCACAGAAAAGGTCGTAAAACAGTTCAAAGAAGTCTGGTCCTGCTTCCTCTCCGCTTTTGTGGTTCTTGATTCAAGACAATATATTTATGTTGATTACAATACATGAAATAAACAGAACACCTTCATGTTGCTTCCCATCCTACACAGTGGAGTTTTACAAGCCTTCTTCTTGGTAGGTTCAAAGACAGCTTTCGTCTTCTCGCCGGGAACTCATATCAACACAAAGTATTGTGATAACTTAGATACAATTATTCAAACACTTATCGAGAGAATGCCAAGAGTGTGCAAAAAAGTGATTGGAGCAAAGGGTGGCTATTTGGAAGAAACTAGAATATAAAACATGTTTTTTTTGTTAAGTACATAACTCCACATGTGTTCCTTCATAGTTTTGATGCCTTCAGTGACAATCTACAATGTAGATAGTCTTGAAAATAAAGAAAACACACAAACTTTCAGCCTATACTGTATATTCAGCTAATTGTGTATATATAATTTATACACATTGGCCCCTCCAGACACATTTTTCTCTCTCAATGTGGCCCCCGAGTCAAAATATTTGCCCAGCTCTGATGTATAGTCACTGTCTAAAAGTAAGGAAAATCGAGGGAAACTTCTAAACTTTTAAACCTTGGCAAGTGGCAAATAATTTTCAGTGTCTCAATCAAGCAAACTGTATATTACCTTCAACATGATCCTTATTTGAATATAGACAAGTCTTGTAAAATAACACGGCTGCCCATCCAGTGGTGGGGGAAAAAAGGCTCCATAGACAGATGGACATGTTGCCCGCCTGCTTGCCAGCCACTTAAAGAGATGGAACATAATCCAGGCAGCAATTAAATGTCCTTCAAAACACATTCTGGCCAAACATTCCCTGCCTTGCATGTCATTTGTGCGAGAGGACGGGTTGCTAAGCGCCGCGGTTTGCTCAAGCAGGAGGGAACACGTCGGAGATACAAATAATGGTTTTAGTTTGCACACGCAGCCACCGCATTAGGTACAATGTGAATCAGTGTGACGTTTTTTTTTTTAAACTCCGCGTTCATGTTTCGCTGTTTGTTGCATTTTTGCTGCGTTTCGCTTGATTGTAAAATATGTGGATGGAGAGGGGGTGTGATGTTCATATATTGTCAATATTCAGTGTTTTAGCAGTTATAGTTAATATTGTAAATCACACATTCTTTATTTTCATGTACATTCTGGGTGTCTTATTCCGTAAAAAAAATGTAAAATTCCATTCCGTTTTTTAAGGCTGTCTGTCATAACGTTAATACAATGTAAATCAGTGAGTTTTTTGGGGGTTTTTTTAACCTTCGCGTTCATGTTTTGCTGTTTGTTGCATTTTTGTTGTGTTTCTCTTGATTGTAAAATATGTGGATGGAGAGGGGGGTGTGACGTTCATATGTTGTCAATATTCAGTGTTTTATCATTCATAGTTAATATTGTAAATCCCACATTCTTTATTTTCAAGTACATTCTGGGTGTCTTACTCAGTTAAAAAAAATTAAAATTACATTGCGTTTTTAAGGCGGTCTGTCATAACGTTTTTACAATGTGAATCAGTGTAACGTTTTTTTTGTGGTTTTTTTAACCTTCGCGTTCATGTTTCGCTGTTTGTTGCATTTTTGTTGCAATTCGCTTGATTGTAAAATATGTGGATGGAGAGGGGGTGTGACGTTCATATGTTGTCAATATTCAGTGTTTTATCCTTCATAGTTAATATTGTAAATCCCACATTCTTTATTTTCATGTACATTCTGGTTGTCTTATTCAGTAAAAAAATAAAAATAAATACCATTCTGTTTTTTTAGGCGGTCAGTCATAACGTTTTTACAATGTGAATCAGTGTAACGTTTTTTGTTGTTTTTTTTAACCTTCGCGTTCATGTTTCGCTGTTTGTTGCATTTTTGTTGCGTTTCGCTTGATTGTAAAATATGTGGATGGAGAGGGGGGGGTGACGTTCATATGTTGTCAATATTCAGTGTTTTATCAGTTATAGTTAACATTGTAAATCCTACATTCTTTATTTTCATGTACATTCTGGTTGTCTTATTCAGTAAAAAAAAAAAATTAAATTCCATTCCGTTTTCAAGGCGGTCTGTCATAACGTTTTTACAATGTGAATCAATGTGAGTTTTTTTTTTTTTTTTTTACTTTTCGCGTTCATGTTTCGCTGTTTGTTGCAGTTTTGCTGTTATTCACATGATTGCAAAATATGTGGATGGAGAGAGGGTGTGATGTTCATATGTTGTCAATATTCAGTGTTTTATCCTTCGTAGTTAATATTGTAAATCCCACATTCTTTTTTTTTTTTTTTTTTTTGTTATTTTCCCACATTCTTTATTTTCATGTACATTATAGGTGTCTCATTCAGTAAAAAAAATGTAAATTCCATTCCGTTTTTCAAGGCAGTCTGTCATAACGTTTTTACATTGTGAACCAGTGTGACGTTGTTTTTATTTATTTTTTAACCTTCGCGTTCATGTTTCGCTGTTTGTTGCATTTTTGTTGTGTTTCGCTTGATTGTAAAATATGTGGATGGAGAGGGGGTCTGACGTTCATATGTTGTCAATATTCAGTGTTTTATCATTCATAGTTAATATTGTAAATCCCACATTCTTTATTTTCAAGTACATTCTGGGTGTCTTACTCAGTTAAAAAAAATTAAAATTACATTGCGTTTTTAAGGCGGTCTGTCATAACGTTTTTACAATGTGAATCAGTGTAACGTTTTTTTTTTTGTTTTTTTTAACCTTCGCGTTCATGTTTCGCTGTTTGTTGCATTTTTGTTGCAATTCGCTTGATTGTAAAATGTGTGGTTGGAGAGGGGGTGTGACGTTCATATGTTGTCATTATTCAGTGTTTTATCCTTCATAGTTAATATTGTAAATCCCACATTCTTTATTTTCATGTACATTCTGGTTGTCTTATTCAGTAAAAAAATAAAAATAAATTCCATTCTGTTTTTTTAGGCGGTCAGTCATAACGTTTTTACAATGTGAATCAGTGTAACGTTTTTTGGGGGGTTTGTTTAACCTTCGCGTTCATGTTTCGCTGTTTGTTGCATTTTTGTTGCGTTTCGCTTGATTGTAAAATATATGGATGGAGAGGGGGTGTAACGTTCATATGTTGTCAATATTCAGTGTTTTATCAGTCATAGTTAATATTGTAAATCCCACATTCTTTATTTTCATGTACATTCTGGGTGTCTTATTCAGTAAAAAAAAAAATTAAATTCCATTCCGTTTTTTAAGGCGGTCTGTCATAACGGCTTTACAATGTGAACCAGTGTAAGGTTTTGTTTTTTTTAACCTTCGCGTTCATGTTTTGCTGTTTGTTGCATTTTTGTTGCGTTTCGCTTGATTGTAAAATATGTGGATGGAGAGGGGGGTGTGACGTTCATATGTTGTCAATATTCAGTGTTTTATCAGTTATAGTTAACATTGTAAATCCTACATTCTTTATTTTCATGTACATTCTGGTTGTCTTATTCAGTAAAAAAAAAAATTAAATTCCATTCCGTTTTCAAGGCGGTCTGTCATAACGTTTTTACAATGTGAATCAATGTGAGTTTTTTTTTTTTTTTTACTTTTCGCGTTCATGTTTCGCTGTTTGTTGCAGTTTTGCTGTTATTCACATGATTGCAAAATATGTGGATGGAGAGAGGGTGTGATGTTCATATGTTGTCAATATTCAGTGTTTTATCCTTCGTAGTTAATATTGTAAATCCCACATTCTTTTTTTTTTTTTTTTTTTTTTGTTATTTTCCCACATTCTTTATTTTCATGTACATTATAGGTGTCTCATTCAGTAAAAAAAATGTAAATTCCATTCCGTTTTTCAAGGCAGTCTGCCATAACGTTTTTACATTGTGAACCAGTGTGACGTTGTTTTTATTTATTTTTTAACCTTCGCGTTCATGTTTCGCTGTTTGTTGCATTTTTGCTGCGATTTGCTTGATTGTAAAATATGTGGATGGAGAGGGGGTGTGACGTTCATATGTTGTCAATATTCAGTGTTTTATCAGTTATAGTTAATATTGTAAATCCCACATTTTTTATTTTCATGTACATTCTGGATGTCTCATTCAGTAAAAAAAAAAAAAACAATTCCATTCCTTTTTTAAGGCGGTCTGTCATAACGTTTTTACAATGTGAATCAGTGTGACGTTTTTTTTTAACCTTCGCGTTCATGTTTCGCTATTTGTTGCATTTTTGTTGCGTTTCGCTTGATTGTAAAATATGTGGATGGAGAGGGGGTGTGACGTTCATATGTTGTCAATATTCAGTGTTTTATCCTTCATAGTTAATATTGTAAATCCCACATTCTTTATTTGCATGTACATTCTGGGTGTCTTATTCAATAAAAAAAAAAGTAAAATTCCATTCCTTTTTTAAAGCAGTCTGTCATAACATTTTTACAAAGTGAATCAGTGTGACATTTTTTTTTTAGCCTTCGCGTTCATGTTTCGCTGTTTGTTGCATTTTTGCTGCGATTCGCTTGATTGTAAAATATGTGGATGGACGTTCATATGTTGTCAATATTCAGTGTTTTATCCTTCATAGTTAATATTGTTGATCCCACATTCTTTATTTTCATGTACATTCTGGGTGTCTTATTTCGTAAAAAAATTTTAAATTCCATTCCGTTTTTTAAGGCGGTCTGTCATAACGTTTTTATAATGTGAATCAGTGTGAGGTTTTTTTTTTTTTTACTTTTCGCGTTCATGTTTCGCTGTTTGTTGCATTTTTGCTGTTATTCGCTTGATTGCAAAATATGTGGATGGAGAGGGGGGGGTGATGGTCATATGTTGTCAATATTGTCATGTCTGTGTGATCATGTTTTGTTTTAGTCATGTTCGGTTTTGTTTTTGGACTTTTTGTGCACTTTTGTTTTGTTTTGTCACCATAGCAACCCATTAGTTTTCACCTGTCACGTCACGCACCTGTTTCACGTTTTGAGTCACGCACCTGTTTTCGTTAATCATGTCTGTAGTATTTAAGTTCATTGTTTTCAGTTCGTCGTCCTGGCGAAATCCCGGATTCATACCCCTGTCACACTTTTACCTCTGCACACTTCATAGTCCATGCCAAGTAAGTTTTTTGTTTATTAATGCCACAGTTAGTGTTTTTGTTTAATTGTTCACAGTTTTTTGCCCACGTGCAAGTCTTTTTGTTTCGTTAGTCAAATTTGTACATCCGCCTTGAGTGCGCTTTTTGTTCCTTTGAGTGTTATAAATAAATATGTATTCACCTTTACGCCATGACCAGTCCAGCTTTACTTGCATCTCGGGGAAAACAAACACACCATAGTCCTCGTCTTGACAAATATTCAGTGTTGTATCAGTTATAGTTAATATTGTAAATCCCACATTCTTTTTTTTAATTTTTTTTTATTTGTTATTTTTCCCAAATTCTATTTATTTTCATGTACATTATAGGTGTCTCATTCAGTAAAAAAAAAATGTAAATTCCATTCCGTTTTTCAAGGCAGTCTGTCATAACGTTTTTACAATGTGAACCAGTGTGAGTTTTTTTTTGTTTTTTTTTTAACCTTCGTTTTTTTTTAATACTTTGTTAAACGTTCATATGTTGTCAATATTCAGTGTTTTATCCTTCATAGTTAATATTGTAAATCCCACATTCTTTATAACAGTTTTTTATTTTTATTTTTATTTTTTTACCCACATATTTTATTTTCAATCTGGGTGCGTCATTCAGTAAAAAAAAATGTAAAATTCCATTCCGTTTTTTAAGGCGGTCTGTCATAACGTTTTTACAATGTGAATCAGTGTGAGTTTTTTTTTTTTTTTTTTTTTACTTTTCGCGTTCATGTTTCGCTGTTTGTTGCATTTTTGCTGTTATTCGCTTGATTGCAAAATATGTGGATGGAGAGGGTGTGTGACCTTCATATGTTGTCAATATTCAATGTTTTATCAGTTATAGTTAATATTGTAAATCCCACATTATTTTTTGAATTTTTTTTTTAATTTGTTATTTTTCCCACATTCTTTATTTTCATGTACATTATAGGTGTCTCATTCAGTAAAAAAAAAAGTAAATTCCATTCCGTTTTTCAAGGCAGTCTGTCATAACGTTTTTACAATGTGAACCAGTGTGACGTTATTTTTATTTGTTTTTAACCTTCGTTAAAAACCTTCATTTTTTTAATACTTCGTTAAACGTTCATATGTTGTCAATATTCAGTGTTTTATCCTTCATAGTTAATATTGTAAATCCCACATTCTTTATAACATTTTTTTATTTATTTATTTTTTTTTTTTACCCACATATTTTATTTTCAATCTGGGTGTGTCATTCAGTAAAAAAAAAAAGTAAAATTCCATTCCGTTTTCTAAGGCGGTCTGTCATAACGTTTTTACAATGTGAATCAGTGTGACGTGCAAAGTGTGCACCGAGGCTCGGGGAGTGCAATCAAGTGGAAAGAAAAGGGGCCGTGGGGTGTGGGCGCAGCGCTCCGGAATTCAAACTGAAATTCCACAACGGCAGCCCTGGCACGGACGCCGGAGCTCCGAGGTGTGTCCCCCGGGGGAGCCTTGGCGCCGTCTTATCAGGCCTGGGCACATTCCGCCCGGTCGGGGGAGGACCCCGGGAGCGCGCGGGCCCCAGCTGGGATTGATGGCACCGCGCCTGCCGTGTCCCTGTCGAGTGCAGTCACCGGGTCCCGGCGCCCACGGCGAGACAAGCAGCTGAGGTCAGGGAGAACGCGGGGCTAAGCCTTGGATAAACACTGGATTTAGATTCCGTGCTGCCGGGAATCGCACTGGATCCATCACCTCGCCGCGCACCTTGTCACCGCGCGCTGGCGGCACCGGGCCAAGTCACACAATTTACAGACGGCGCTGCCATGAATGGGCCGCGTTATCGCCACCATCCCTGCAAAGGAACGCCAACTCTCTCTTCTCCCACGCTTGAATGCACGGCACCGAAGGAAAAGTCGTGTTGTGACGTGCCTGTTGGTTAAAAAAGACACACGCTTTCAAAAAGGGCAGCTTTTGTGCAGTACACCACTAAAGCAGACTGGTTTTTATTGCAATTATGGCTGCCCATAGAACAGTGAGTAACATAAATATAAATGTATAATAGTCTCGTTACACAATTTGCATAGGAAACTATTTTGGATTTCTGTAACAGCTTGTTGCAGGATCGCATCACATGACTCCTAGGTGTCAAAGTCAAGGCCCGCGGGCCAGATCTGGCCCACGAATTAATCATCTATGGCCCCCGGGATGATATTTGATTAGTATTAGATCCGGCCCGCAGGCCACAGCCCCCTGTCATGGCAGGCCAAAAAAGTTTCACATCACATAAAATGAGGCGGCAGACCACATAAGATAATGTGGCGAGCCACATTCAATTATACAGCTGGCCACTTTGAATGATGCAGTGGGCCACGTAAAAAAGATGCGAAGGTCCACTTTAAATAATGCAGCGGACCACATAAAATGACGCGGGGGGCCACTTGAAATACCCAACTGGCTACTTTAAATAATGTAGCAGGACGGTTTTAAATAATGCAGCGGTCCACGTAAAAAGATGCAGAGGGCCAAGTTAAATAATGCAGTGGGCCAATTTAAATGATGCAGTGGGCCACGTTAAGGAATGCAGCGGACCACATAAATGATGCGGGACCCAGATTAAATGACGCAGCGGGCCACTTTAAATGACACGGAGGGACACTTTAAATGATGTAATGGGCCACATTAAGTAATACAGCAGACCACATAAAATGACTCGGGGCCCACATAAAATGACGCAGCTGGCCACATAAAATGACGCGAGACCCACATTAAATGACACAGTGGGCCACCTTAAATGATGCGGAGGGACACTTTAAATGATGCAGTGGTCCACTTTAAATGATGCAGTGGTCCACTTTAAATGATGCAGTGGTCCACGTTAATGCAGCGGACCACATAAAATGATGCGTAGCCACTTTAAATGACGCAGCAGGCCACCTTAAATGACGCAGCAGGCCACATAAAATGATGCGGGAGCCACATTAAATGACGCAGCAGGCCACATTAATGCAGCGGACCACAAAAAATGATGCGGGAGCCACAATAAATGACGCAGCAGGCCAAATTAAGGACGCAGCGGGCCACATTAAATGACGCGGAGGGACACTTTAAATGATGCAGTAGGCCACATTAATGCAGCGGACCACATAAAATGATGCGGGAGCCACTTTAAATGACGTAGCAGGTCAGTTTAAATGATGCAAGGGGGCAATTTAATGACGAAGCCGGCCACATTAAAATATGCAGAGCGCCAAATTAAATAATGCAGCAGACCACATAAAATGATGCGGGACCCACATTATATGACACAGCCGGCCACTTTAAATGATGCAGAGGGACACTTTAAATGATGTAGTGGGCCACATTAAGTAATGCAGCGGGCCACATAAAATGACCCGGGGCCCACATAAAATGACGCAGCTGGCCATGTAAAATGATGCGGGACCTACTTTAAATGACGCAGCGGGCCAAATTAAATGACGCAGCGGGCCAATTTAAATGATGCGGAGGGACACTTTAAATGATGCAGTGGGCCACTTTAATGCAGCAGACCACATCAAATGACGCGGGAGCCACATTAAATGACGCAGCGGGCCACTTTAATGCAGCGGACCACATAAAATGATGCGGGAGCCACTTTAAATGACACAGCGGGCCACTAAAATGACGCAGCGGGCCACTTTAAATGATGCGGAGGGACACTTTAAATGATGCAGTGGGCCCCATTAAGTAATGCAGCGGACCACATAAAATGACCCAGGGCCCACATAAAATGACGCAGCGGGCCAAATTAAATGATGTGGAGGGACACTTTAAATGATGCAGTGGGCCACATTAATGCAGCGGACCACATAAAATGACCCAGGGCCCACATAAAATGATGCGGGGCCCACATAAAATGACGCAGCAGGCCAGTTTAAATGATGCGGAGGGACACTTTAAATGATGTAGTGGGCCACTTTAATGCAGAGGACCACATAAATAATGCAGGAGCCACATTAAATGACGCAGCGGGTCACTTTAAATGATGCGGAGGGACACTTTAAATGATGCAGTGGGCCACTTTAATATAGCGGACCACATAAAATGATGCAGGAGCCACTTTAAATGACGCAGCGGGCCACTTTAAATGATGCGGAGGGACACTTTAAGGATGGAAAGGACAATGCAGGTATAAATAGATTAATATAGCGATAAAAAAATCTAACATATATACGAATATATACATAATATGGGAAGTGAGGGGAGCAGTGGGCAGCAGCGGTGCCGCGCCCAGGAATCATTGTTGGTGATTTGGAAAGAAAGAAAGTAATTAATTAATCTCTACCTCGAAGAACTACTCACCCCCCAAATCCTCCACACGACACCTCCTACAACCTCCGAGGACAAAACTACGAACAGTGGGAGACCGGGTTTTCTGCTCCGCCGCTCCCAGTCTGTGGAACGCTTTCCCTGACCACCTGAGGGCACCACAGACTGTGGATGCTTTTACGAAAGGCTTAAAAACCCTTCTTTAATTTTTTTTTTTTTTTTTTTTTGATATATTAGACTTGGACTTAGACTTAGACAAACTTTAATGATCCACAAGGGAAATTGTTCAACACAGTAGCTCAGTTACAATGATGGAAAGTGTAAGGATGGAAAGGACAATGCAGGTATAAATAGACTAATATAGCGATAAAAAAATCGAACATATATACGAATATATACATAATATGGGAGGTGAGGGGAGCAGTGGGCAGCAGCGCTGCCGCGCCCGGGAATCATTGTTGGTGATTTGGAAAGAAAGAAAGTAATTAATTTATCTCTACCTCAAAGAACTACTCACCCCCAAATCCTCCACACGACACCTCCTCCAACCTCTGAGGACAAAACTACGAACAGTGGGAGACCGGGCTTTCTGCTCCGCCGCTCCCAGTCTGTGGAACGCTCTCCCTGACCACCTGAGGGCACCACAGACTGTGGATGCTTTTAAAAAAGGCTTAAAAACCCTTCTTTTTTCTTTTTTTTATTAAAAAATGTTTAGATGTATGCATACTATTTGGCTGTTCTAGTTTTTAATTTTATTTATTTTATTATCTTTTTATTTATTTATTTTTTAATACACTGTAGCACTTTGAGGTTGTTTACTCAATGTAAAGTGATTTTTACAAAAAAATCTATTATTATTATTATTATTTTATTATTATTATCTTAATTGACGAGATATTTACACAAGATTTGTATAAACAGTGAGGGAAAAAAGTGGTATTTCCCAGGAAAAAGGCTGTGATAGTTTGTCAGCCTAATAATAAAAAAGTCTGTGCTGGAATGAAAACGGCGACTTTTGGGACTAATTGCCGCGGAGCAGGAAGCTATCGATGAGTCATTTCTCAACGCCGCTATGCAAGCCCTGGAGGGAGGGAGGGAAGGGCGCGCTCCGGGAGATTTATAGGCCGGTCCCCTCAGCTTTTATTGCACAAGGGGGTTAAAATGTCATTTTAATAACACAGAGATATTAGAGCTCGCAAACCTCGCCATAGCACTTTTGTTCTGGTTCACCGTCGCCTGATTTATCTGCCGTATAAATATTAAACACACCGGAAATGCTCCGGCGGTACACAAAGGTATAGCTCAAGTATTGTCTAATGTCCTTGACTGCCAATGTTCTATGGAAGATTAAAGTTTTGGGGGGGGGGGGACTTGCACAGTCGTTGGCTGCTAAATGACTGCAGGGATGTTTGAGGCTAGCGTGGAATTCCTTAATGACTTCCATTCTATTACGTCTTCGCCGCAGCAGAGTGTGAAAGCCATTGAAGAGACTGATAGAACGTCTCCGACACTACGACGGCGGCGGCTCGCACGTCGGCGCCCGGCGCGCTTCCATTCAGTCGGGCGAGAATGGAGAAAAGCTCGCCTTTCGCCGCCATTATGTGACGTGGTCACGCTTTCTCGCCCGGGATTCGTCCGAATTGGATAATCCCGCACTTGGAGGTGACGCGGTCTTTGAGCGAGGTCGTGACACTTGTGCTGGGGGGGGGTTGTGACGAGAACGGATTCTTCCGAGTTCAGAGGACTGATGAAGGTGATTCCACAGAAGCCAGTGGAAAAAGGATGAGATGTAAACGCTGTAAATCAGGCCTGGGCAATTATTTAGACTCGGGGTGGAGGGGCCAAATTTAAAGAAAAGAAAAATGTGTCTAGGGGCCGGTATATTTATCTATGTATGTATTCAATTATATGTGTATGTACGTGTATATATATATATATATATATATATATATATATATATATATATATACTTGTATATATATGTATATATATATATATATATATATATATATATATATATATATATATATATATATATATATATATATATATATATATATATATATATATATATGTCTTAATAAGGTTATCCAAAAAATAGTGCTCGATACCGTAGTAGAGCGCAATATATGTATGTGTGGGAAAAAAATCACAAGACTATTTCATCTCTACAGGCCTGTTTCATGAGGGGGGGTACCCTCAATCATCAGGAGATCTCCTCATGAAACAGGCCTGTAGAGATGAAATAGTCTTGTGATTTTTTTCCCACACATACATATATATATATATATATATATATATATATATATATATATATATATATATATATATATATATATATATACACACAATATATATACACAATATATATACTTATATATATATGTATATACATATATATATAAATATATATACTTATATATATACAGTATATATATGTATACACACATACATTTATATGTGTGTACATATATATATATATACATGTGTGTATATATATATATATATATATATATATATATATATATATATATATATATATACATACACACGTGTATATATGTATATATATATATATACACGTGTATAAATGTATGTGTATATATATGCAGTGTTGGGACTAACGCGTTACAAAGTAACGCGTTACTGTAACGCCGTTACTATCGGCGGTAACTAGTAATCTAACGCGTTATTTTTTATATTCAGTAACTCCGTTACCGTTACTACATGATGCGTTACTGCGTTATTTTGCGTTATTTTTTATGTAGTATCGGCTAGAAACTGAGAAGATCTGAGTGTCGCTGCTGAAGAGGCGACGAAAAAGAGGCGCGCCGCGCGCTGTCTGTGTGTACGTGTGTGTGTGTGAGTGTGTGTGTGGGGGAGGGGGCGTGTCTGTGTCTACTATCAAGACGTCATGGCGAACCCCGAAGCCGAGTTTCTTAAAATGGAGATATTTTCAGTACGTTTCTTTTATCGACCACAAAGAAAAGAACATTTTAGCTGAATGTAAGTTTCAAATATGCTGAAACAGCGACAAAAACAACATGCTTCGACGAAGCTAGTAAAGAGACACACTCACCTCCACCTCCAACAGCGGCTGGATTTTAACGAGGCACTGCACAAGTGAAGGTACACACACTCTGTCAATTCTCTTATATACTCTTTCATTTTAAACTTTTAGAGTGTTTGATTATCACATCACTCTAAATGTTTAGACTATAAAGTTCACAAACCTAAAGAGGGATACTAGTGGGCCAGGCTAATATTTCCTTTTCTCTAAACTAAGTGGGGAAATGTGTAGAGTGTTCTGGGCTTCAGACATGATTTTATTTCAGAATTCCTTGAGAAAACGCCTGGTTAGGCTTTATGTATGTAGTGTGTGCCTTTCTTGTTTTACAGCTATGTTGTTATTATGCTGTTTGTTACTTATGTATGTTAAGTTGCAGCTATTTAAAATAGTTTTGTCAATTTGTTCTGGTCTGAAACAAATTGGCCCTTTAAAACATATCTTTGTCTTTGTGTGTTGTATGTAGAGCACATTGCTTAGCAGAGTTCAATGATGCAAATGCATGTCAAGTTGAACAACAGATTGTATTATTCTCCAGTGCAATAACAGTACTAAAATGAAGGCTAAAAGGGCATTAAATGGGGCCTTAAAAAAATTAAAAAATATATATATAAGTAACTAAATAGTTACTTTTCACAGTAACGCATTACTTTTTGGTTTAAGTAACTGAGTTAGTAACTGAGTTACTTTTGAAATAAAGTAACTAGTAACTGTAACTAGTTACTGGTTTTCAGTAACTAACCCAACACTGTATATATGTGTATATAATGTATATATATATATATATATATATATATATATATATATATGTCTTAATAAGGTTATCCAAAAAATAGTGCTCGATACCGTAGTAGAGCGCAATATATGTATGTGTGGGAAAAAAATCACAAGACTATTTCATCTCTACAGGCCTGTTTCATGAGGGGGGGTACCCTCAATCATCAGGAGATCTCCTCATGAAACAGGCCTGTAGAGATGAAATAGTCTTGTGATTTTTTTCCCACACATACATATATATATATATATATATATATATATATATATATATATATATATATATATATATATATATATATATATATATATATATACACAATATATATACACAATATATATACTTATATATATATATATACATATATATATAAATATATATACTTATATATATACAGTATATATATGTATACACACATACATTTATATGTGTGTACATATATATATATACATGTGTGTATATATATATATATATATATATATATATATATATATATATATATATATATATATACATACACACGTGTATATATGTATATATATATATACACGTGTATAAATGTATGTGTATATATATGTGTATATAATGTATATATATATATATATATATATATATATATATATATATATATATATATGTCTTAATAAGGTTATCCAAAAAATAGTGCTCGATACCGTAGTAGAGCGCAATATATGTATGTGTGGGAAAACAAATCACAAGACTACTTCATCTCTACAGGCCTGTTTCATGAGGGGTTACCTCAATCATCAGGAGATCTCCTGATGATTGAGGTAACCACTCATGAAACAGGCCTGTAGAGAAGAAGTAGTCTTGTGATTTTTTTTTCCCACACATACATATATATATATATATATGTGTATATATATATATTTTTATATATATATATATATATATATATATATATATATATATATATATATATATATATATATATATATATATATATATATATATGTATATATATATATATATATATATATATATATATATATATATATATATATATATATATATATATACACACACACACACACACACACACACACACACACACACACACACACACACACACACACACACACACACATACACAATATAGCCCGGAGGTTGGGTCTTGGGCGCAGTTGGGTGTTCCAAAAGGACAATGACCCCAAACACACGTCAAAAGTGGTAAAGGAATGACTAAATCAGGCTAGAATGAAGGTTTTAGAATGGCCTTCCTAAAGTCCTGACTTAAACGTGTGGACAATGCTGAAGAAACAAGTCCATGTCAGAAAACCAACAAATTTAGCTGAACTGCACCGATTTTGTCAAGAGGAGTGGTCAAAAATTCAAGCAGAAGCTTATGGATGGCTACCAAAAGCGCCTTATTGCAGTGAAACTTGCCAAGGGACATGTAAGCAAATATTAACATTGCTGTATGTATACTTTTGACCCAGCACATTTGCTCACATTTTCAGTAGACCCATAATAAATTCATAAAAGAACCAAACTTCATGAATGTTTTATGTGACCAACAAGTATGTGCTCCAATCACTCTATCACAAAAAAATAAGAGTTGTAGAAATGATTGGAAACTCAAGACAGCCACTGTACTGTACGAGTATTAGTATAAGGGCCGCAAAATTGTACCTATTAGCAGACATTTTATCGGGCGTTTTTATTTCGCAATATTATGCAAAAGCAACTTTTCTTACCTTCCGGTACCTGCTGATCTGTATTTGGGATCTGCATAAGTCCTTAAAATTTGCATGTGTGCGCCTTTGTAGTCTGTGGCGACACGGTCGTCGAAAAACTTCTTATTTTTCTCTATCTTCCGCTGTTGCCATTTCTAATATAAAGAAGAGTTTACATTATTCACCCAAGGAACTTTAGTTATTAGGGCGTTTCGGTGGGACGGTTTTTCACGGGACACATTTCCGGCCTTGTTGTTGCACTAGTGAGCCACGGATGAGGAGATGTTGCTCTGTTATTGATTGAAGTAAAGTCTGAATGTCATTAAAACAGTTAGCTCCATCTATTGACACTTCTTCCACTCCCGTCCTTGCACGCTACACCGCTACAACAAAGATGACGGGGAGAAGACGCTGTCGAAGATGAGCAACGTAAATAAGACTGCCCACAAAACGGCGCATCCTGAAGCGACTGTCAGAAAGCGAATTGAAGATGATCTGTAAAACATCATATATGAAACTAGCTTGGCTTTTTTGGTTTTGTCAAGGCTTTTTAAATGTAGAATACCAATCTCATTCACATAAGTCGCTACTACAATAATATCCTCATTTTTGTTAGTTCTGTATTTTGGGGACTAAAAGGCGCACTTAAAATCCTTTCATTTTCTCAAAACGCGACAGTGCGCCTTATAACCCGGTGGGCCTAATGTACGGAATCATTTTGGTTGTGCTTACCGACTTCGAAGCTATTTTATTTGGTGCATGTGTAGTGATAAGTGTGGCCAGTAGATGGCAGTCACACATAAGAGATACGTGTAGACTGCAATATGACTCAAGTAAACAACACCAACCTTTTATATGTTCCATTGAAAATATCAATCAATCAATCAATCAATCAATGTTTATTTATAGAGCCCTAAATCACAAGTGTCTCAAAGGGCTGCACAAGCCACAACGACATCCTCGGTACAAAGCCCACATAAGGGCAAGGAAAAACTCACCCCAGTGGGACGTCGATGTGAATAACTATGAGAAACCTTGGAGAGGACCGCATATGTGGGTAACCCCCCCCCTCTAGGGGAGACCGAAAGCAATGGATGTCGAGTGGGTCTGACATAATATTGTGAGAGTCCAGTCCATAGTGGATCCAACATAATAGTAAGAGTCCAGTCCATAGTGGGGCCAGCAGGACACCATCCCGAGCGGAAAATATAGAACATTACACACGGCGCTCAAAAATCTATCAAATTTTTTAGTAGGACTTTGGTGAGCTATGAAACCGCACTTGATGGATTGTACTGTGCTTCAACATAGGAGTATTATTATGGTGTGTGTATAAGGTAAGACTTATTATCTGGTGTTTTGTTTCGCAATATTATGCAAAAGCAACTTTTCTTACCTTCTGGTACCTGCTGATCTGTATTTGGGATCTGCATGAGTCCTGAAAATTTGCATGCGTCTGCCTTTGTAGTCCGTGGAGACACCGCAGTCGAAAAACTTCTTATTTTTCTCTATCTTCTTATGTGACATTCATTCTCCACTGTTGCCATTTCTAATATAAAGTAGTGTAAAGTTCTTACTTATATCCGTCAGTAAACTCGCCATGAAAGTGTTAAAACATACCGGTGTAGTGAGTTTACATTATTCACCCAAGGAACTTTAGTTATTAGAGAGTTCCGGTCGGACGTTTTTTCACGGGACACATTTCCGAATGCCCACAAAATGGCGTGCCCTGAAGCGACTGTCAGAAAGCAGCTCCAAGATGGTCCATAAAACATAACTTATGCAACATTTTGACTAAAGAACCACCATTACTTGTAGACCACAAGGAAGTGTTTCAAATCGAGAAGAAAAAAAATCATAATATGACCCTTTTTTAATGCACCTTATAACCTGGACCGCCTTTTGTTAGAAAATAGACCTCAATAGAGACCGCTCATCGGCAGTGCGCCTTATACCGCATTTTTCGGACTATAAGGCGCACTTAAAATCCTTTAATTTTTTTCAAAACTTGACAGTGCGCCTTATAACCCGGTACGACTAATGTACGGAATAATTTTGGTTGTGCTTACCGACCTCAAAGCTATTTTATGTGGTACATGTGTAATTATAAGTGTGACCAGTAGATGTCAGTCACACATAAGAGATACATGTAGACTGCAATATGACTCCAGTAAACAACACCAAAATTGTATATGTTCTATTGAAAATATAGAACATTACACACGGCGCTCAAAAATATGTCAACATGTTTTAGTACGACTTTGGTAAGCTGTGAAGCCACACTTGATGGATTGTACTGTGCTTCAACATAGGAGTATTATTATGGTGTGTGTATAAGGTAAGACATTATCTGGTGTTTTGTTTCGCAATATTATGCAAAAGCATATTTTCTTACCTTCTGGTACCTGCTGATCTGTATTTGGGATCTGCATAAGTCCTGAAAATTTGCGTGCGTCCGCCTTTGTAGTCCGTGCCGACACCGTAGTCAATAAACCTGAATAGACCCGCTCATCGGCAGTGCGCCTTATAAACCGGTGCGCCCCATGGTCCGGAAAATACAGTAATCCGGTGTGCCCTATGGTCCATCCAACTTTGGTTGTGTTTCTGTTGTGGAGCGCAATATACCATGTGTTCCTTTGCACTTTGTCATGCACTCCCTAACATAATTAAGAGTTTAAAAAAATATATGTTTGTAGTTTTCACATTTGGGAAATAAATACCCTCTCTCCAATCCTCACCTGCTTCAAAGTGGCAGAAAACCGCATGCATCAGTTTTAACAACATGTGGAAAGGTGGCGTTGATCGTTGTGTTGTTTTGATACTGTCTACATTCTAACTTGTACGACGCAAATAAAGGCGTGTGTTTCCTAACACCTCCTGCATACAGTATGCGGCGCATGCAAATCCGAAATGGTCTTTTTTTCCCTGTAATTGCGTAACGCGGAAAGGTGACGTCGGCTTGCACGAGGTTGAATCATGCTCAGGAGAGCGGATGAGTCGAATCCTCATGATGGTGCTGCGGCGGCGGCTCGGCTTTTAAAACATTCCAAGTGCCAGTTGGCTGCAAGTCCTCCTGTGCGCAGTAAAGATAGAGCTACATTGCTAATTAATCCCACAACACACAGGAGGAAGTGGGAGAAAAAAAACAACACCGCTATCGCAAATCTGGGCTCAGATTGAGGATGACCTAACGTATGAACCTTCCTTTATACTGCGGTGATAATAATAATTAGCTTTGCATCTGAAATAAACCATTGGCGTGATATAATATCCCATGTGCGTCATCTCAGGACACGTTCAAACATCCCAGTAGCCAAGTCCCGCCCCTTTTTGCTCAACGACGGCCGTGTTTTTTTTAGCCGACCTTGCTCAAATTTTACACGTCCGTGTTTGTCCGTAACCCAAAAGGTGTGTACAAAATACCGTGGTGATTCGGCGAAATACCCTAAAGTCACAGTGGGTTTTCTGTACGGGTGCTCAAAAAGAGTCGATTCAGATCAAATCGTGGTTTATTAATTCTAAATCCATCCATCCATCCATCTTCTTCCGCTTATCCGAGGTCGGGTCGCGGGGGCAGCAGCTTAAGCAGGGAAGCCCAGACTTCCCTCTCCCCAGCCACTTCGTCCAGCTCTTCCTGTGGGACCCCGAGGCGTTCCCAGGCCAGCCGGGAGACATAGTCTTCCCAACGTGTCCTGGGTCTTCCCCGCGGCTTCCTACCGGTGGGACGTGCCCTAAACACCTCCCTAGGGAGGCGTTCGGGTGGCATCCTGACCAGATGCCCGAACCACCTCATCTGGCTCCTCTCGATGTGGAGGAGCAGCGGCTTTACTTTGAGCTCCTCCCGGATGGCAGAGCTTCTCACCCTATCTCTAAGGGAGAGCCCCGCCACCCGGCGGAGGAAACTCATTTCGGCCGCTTGTACCCGTGATCTTGTCCTTTTGGTCATAACCCAAAGCTCATGACCATAGGTGAGGATGGGAACGTAGATCGACCGGTAAATTGAGAGCTTTGCCTTCCGGCTCAGCTCCTTCTTCACCACAACGGATCGATACAGCGTCCGCATTACTGAAGACGCCGCACCGATCCGCCTGTCGATCTCACGATCCACTCTTCCCCCACTCGTGAACAAGACTCCGAGGTACTTGAACTCCTCCACTTGGGGCAAGATCTCCTCCCCAACCCGGAGATGGCACTCCACCCTTTTCCGGGCGAGAACCATGGACTCGGACTTGGAGGTGCTGATTCTCATCCCAGTCGCTTCACACTCAGCTGCGAACCGATCCAGTGAGAGCTGAAGATCCTGGCCAGATGAAGCCATCAGGACCACATCATCTGCAAAAAGCAGAGACCTAATCCTGCAGCCACCAAACCAGATCCCCTCAACGCCTTGACTGCGCCTAGAATTTCTGTCCATAAAAGTTATGAACAGAATCGGTGACAAAGGGCAGCCTTGGCGGAGTCCAACCCTCACTGGAAACGTGTCCGACTTACTACCGGCAATGCGGACCAAGCTCTGGCACTGATCATACAGGGAGCGGACTGCCACAATCAGACAGTCCGATACCCCGTACTCTCTGAGCACTCCCCACAGGACTTCCCGAGGGACACGGTCGAATGCCTTCTCCAAGTCCACAAAACACATGTAGACTGGTTGGGCAAACTCCCATGCACCCTCAAGGACCCTGCCGAGAGTATAGAGCTGGTCCACAGTTCCACGACCAGGACGAAAACCACACTGTTCCTCCTGAATCCGCGGTTCGACTATCCGGCGTAGCCTCCTCTCCAGTACACCTGAATAGACCTTACCGGGAAGGCTGAGGAGTGTGATCCCACGATAGTTAGAACACACCCTCTGGTTCCCCTTCTTAAAGAGAGGAACCACCACCCCGGTCTGCCAATCCAGAGGTACCGCCCCCGATGTCCACGCGATGCTGCAGAGTCTTGTCAACCAAGACAGCCCCACAGCATCCAGAGCCTTAAGGAACTCCGGGCGGATCTCATCTACCCCCGGGGCCTTGCCACCGAGGAGCTTTTTAACTACCTCAGCAACCTCAGCCCCAGAAATAGGAGAGCCCACCACAGACTCCCCAGGCACTGCTTCCTCATAGGAAGACGTGTTGGTGGGATTGAGGAGGTCTTCGAAGTATTCCCTCCACCGATCCACAACATCCGCAGTCGAGGTCAGCAGAACACCATCCTCACCATACACGGTGTTGATAGTGCACTGCTTCCCCTTCCTGAGGCAGCGGATGGTGGACCAGAATTGCTTCGAAGCCGTCCGGAAGTCGTTTTCCATGGCCTCACCGAACTCCTCCCATGTCCGAGTTTTTGCCTCTGCGACCGCTGAAGCCGCACACCGCTTGGCCTGTCGGTACTTGTCCGCTGCCTCAGGAGTCCTATGAGCCAAAAGAACCCGATAGGACTCCTTCTTCAGCTTGACGGCATCCCTCACCGCCGGTGTCCACCAACGGGTTCTAGGATTACCGCCACGACAAGCACCAACTACCTTGCGGCCACAGCTCCAATCAGCCGCCTCGACAATAGAGGCGCGGAACATGGTCCATTCGGACTCAATATCCAGCACCTCCCTCGTGACATGTTCAAAGTTCTTCCGGAGGTGGGAATTGAAACTCTCTGTGACAGGAGACTCTGCCAGACGTTCCCAGCAAACCCTCACTATGCGTTTGGGCCTGCCAGGTCTGTCCGGCATCCTCCCCCACCATCGCAGCCAACTCACCACCAGGTGGTGATCGGTAGAAAGCTCCGCCCCTCTCTTCACCCGAGTGTCCAAAACATGAGGCCGCAAATCCGATGACACAACTACAAAGTCGATCATGGAACTGCGGCCTAGGGTGTCCTGGTGCCAAGTGCACATATGGACACCCTTATGTTTGAACATGGTGTTCATTATGGACAATCTGTGACGGTTTTTTGTGCAAATTGTTTTTTTTAGGTATCAATTTTTTGATTAAAAACATTTAACAATTATTATTGATACTATCTTATTTTTTATATATTTTATTTATTTTATTTTATGTATATATTTTTTTTCATTCAGATCAAATCATGGTTTATTAATTCGAAATCGATTAATATTTTTCGAGAATCAATTTAAAAAAAACTCATTTGTTTAGTTTTTTTTGTGCAAATTATTTTTTTTAGCTATCAATTTTTTGATTAAAAACATTTAACAATTATTATTGATATTAATATTTAATTTTATTTTTATTTTTTTATTTTTTTTTCCAGATCAAATCGTGGTCTATTAATTCTAAATCGATTCATAATTTTCGAGAATCAATTTGAAAAAACTAATTTGTTTTAGTATTTGTGCAAATTGTTTTTTTTAGGTATCAATTTTTTGATTAAAACATTTAACAATTATTATTGATACTATTTTATTTTTTGTATATTTTATTTTTTTAATTTTATATATATATATTTTTTTATTCAGATCAAATCATGGTTTATTAATTCAAAATCGATTAATATGTTTCGAGAACCAATTTAAAAAAACTAATTTGTTTAGTTTTTTTGTGCAAATTATTTTTTTTAGCTAATGATTAAAAACATTTAACAATTATTATTGATATTAATATTTAATTTAATTGTTTATTTTATTTTTATTTTTTCAGATCAAATCGTGGTTTATTAATTCTAAATCGATTCATAATTTTCGAGAATCAATTTGAAAATAAATTGTTTAGTTTTTTGTGCAAATTCTTTTTTTTAGGTATATATTTTTTGATTAAAAACAATTAACAATTATTATTGATATTCATATTTTGATTTAATTTAATTTATATATATTTATTTTGTTTTATTTATACATTTATTTTATTTTATTTATATATTTATTTTATTTCATTCAGATCAATTTGTGGTTTAATTCAAATAATTTTTTTTACCATTTTCAAAAAAATTCCCGCTTTTTCCGAAATTCCCAAGTTTTGGGAAATTCCTATTGAAATCAATGGGACTGTGGAAGACTTGCTCTTCCGGGTTCTTCAGACCACCAATCACGGACATGACAGCTTCGTTCATAGTTCTGAACAATGATTCATTTTTCAATATGCGTCTTTTTTTGTGTTTTTCAGCCATCGTCTCTGAGTTAGTCTCGCTCTCGCTCTCGCTCGCTCTCTAACTTCCTTCTCCTCTCCGGCTGCTGCCTTTTAACAGAGCGACAGGTGATTAGATAATCAGACCTAGGTGGGCCATCTACACACCTGTCGCTAATCTCGAAGCCTGTCCTGGCACACCTTGTTTCGCTGCAGGTCTGCAGGCCACGCCCCCCCCCACAGGGACATTCTTTAAAGTTCCACAATTCTTACATTTTTTTTTTTATTCAAACCATTCCATCTTCAAAATATTCAGCCTGTTTGGGAATTGTGTACTCTTCTTCAACTAATGGAAAAACATTTCCAGGATTTCAGTTCAACTTCAGCATTGGAGCATTCACACGCAATTCCTTCAGGAATTTCCTCATCTAGTTATTATTATTATTATTATCATATACCAAATACATTATAAGAATCGTGTTGAATCGAAAATCGATTCTGAATCAAATTGAATTGTGTGTCTGCATAAGGATTCCCCACCTCTAGTGTTCTGTGCACAGCACACTGAGATGTGTGAGAAATTTCAAGTCAGTCTTGTCGGGGGTTAAACTTGGGGAGTGTCATAACGGCAACCCCCATGTGGGGCATTTGTCAGAAAATAATAGCACAACCAACACTGTAGTTGTGCACATTTTGGACACATATTAGACCAAAAATACAAGAAAAAAAATCTGTCTGGAGCCACAAACATTTTTTAAGTCTTATATAAGTGCTATAATGAAGGCAACACAGGATGTAAGTGTCTATATTAGCTATATTAGCCTACTATCAAAATGATATGTGTCCCAGGCGGACGCAAATCTTTGTTACAGAAATGTTGACATTTTTATATTTATTTAAAAAAATTTTACAACATTGGAAAACATTCGTAAAATAGAGGTTTCTCAGAGGGTGAAATAACTCCTGGAAATTACTGGCTTATAATGGTCAAAGGTATAGATGTGTGTGTCCAAGTTAAAGGAAACGGCAGGCTGTCTTCGTCTAATGGATTTATTACAATCTTTGCAAGCTGGGTAACGTTTGCTGTGGTCTGGAACAACATGGCACGCAAACAACTATCCGACATGCAGCCAATATTACATACAGATAATGTGCCATGAGACATGCAAACATAAATTAAATACACAGAGGACATAAGTAAAGGAAATTGAATTACCATGAATTGATTTGCGTGGACTTTTCAACTTAAACAAGTTGAAAGTCGTATTTGGGTGTTACCATTTAGTGGTCAATTGTACGGAATATGTACTATACTGTGCATTCTACTAATAAAAGCTTCAATCAGTCAAAAAAAGCTAAAATATACCTACAAACGAGGCATAATGATGCAATATGTACATACAGCTAGCCTAAATAGCATGTTAGCATCGATTAGCTTGCAGTCATGCGCTGATGACCAAATATACCCGATTAGCTCACCAAACAAGTCAATAACATCAACAAAGCACACCTTTTGTGCATTAACGCACAGTATAAAACGTTTGGTGGACAAAATGAGACCGAGGAGGAGTGGCATAAAACACGTCTTTCTGTGGCAGCGACGGAGAAAGCTGTGCATGCAAACAAACTACGGTGGGTTCAAGAATTGACGAAAATAGGACAAAACGGCGCTCGCCCAATACTCTCATAAGTGAAGCATGTATAACATAAACAGTGGGATTTCGGTTTGTGTCATGTTTGTTCTCCTACAGAAACCATATTAAAACGAAAATTATATTTCTCTTTTTCCATTTTCATTCATTTTTGAAAAAGCTCCAGGGAGTTAAGACTTACTATTGTGATAAAATGAGGAGAATTGAAGAACATCAAATTTCACTTTTTTTTTGCAGGTTTTTTTCCTGCTGTATTCCGCTCCTCTCTTCTTTCAAAGTGACCCAGCCCACACGCTCCCTCCATAGATAACGCCTGATAAATCACCTCCTTGCCGCTCCTCGTAGGCGTCCAAGTGTGCAGCAGGTGTTAGCGCCTCAAATTAACGGCAAGTTTGCTTGACCGGCGCCAATGTCAAATGGCGGCAAAACATCTGTCAGTGGCCTTAATCCCACGTGCGTTAAGAGCGTGTTAGGCCAAGAGGAGATTTATAAATGCATCATTTACAAATAATATTTGTCTTTCTCGTGATAACACAACATTTATTTTCTTCTTTTGCAACGTGATGCTGACACTGACTCGATTGATTAAAGCAGGGATGTCAAACTGGTTTTCATTGAGGGCCACATCGTGCCATCAGGCTTGTAACAGTAAATGTATGAATTTGCATCTGAATTTAATTTTTAATTATATAAATTGTTTTAAGTAGACTCTGGATTTTACACTAAAAACTTTACATTTACAAAATTTTACTATAAAATATAGTGTTTTTTATTTATTTTATTTTTTTATTATTTTACAACATTTTACGGTAAATGGAAAAACAGTACCACTGTTTTTTGGTAGGTTTTGTGTTAAAACCTGGTTTTTACAACATTATATTGTTAATGGGAAAACAGTACAATTCTTTTTTTTTTTTTATTCTGGCAACTTGGCTGCCAGTTTTTCTACCGTAAAAACAAATGTACCGTCTTTCCATTTACAGTAAATACACCGTTAAAAACAACAACCGTAGATTTTACAGTCAAAAACTGCCAGCTCAGTCAATAGAATTTTAACGCAAAAACTGGTAGCATTTTTTTTCAATTTACAGTAAAATGCTGTAAAGAACAACATAAAAAGGAAAAAGCTGGCAGCTTAGTTACCAGAATTTTTGTGTTAAATTTACATTGGTTTTTACAACATGGAAAAACAGTAAAAAAAATAAAAAAATATTCTAGCAACTTAGCTGCCAGTTTTTCTACCGTAAAAACAAATGTACCGTCTTTCCATGTACAGTAAATACACCGTTAAAAACAACAACTGTAGATTTTACAGTCAAAAATTGGCAGCTCAGTTAACAGAATTTTAACGCAAAAACTGGTAGTATTTTTTTTTTCAATTAACAGTAAAATGCTGTAAAGAACAACATAAAAAGGAAAAAGCTGGCAGCTTAGTTACATTTTTGTGTTAAATTTACATTGGTTTTTACAACATGATATTGTTAATGGAAAAACAGTAAAAAAAAAAAAAATTATTCTGGCAACTTAGCTGCCAGTTTTTCTACCGTAAAAACAAATGTACCGTCTTTCCATGTACAGTAAATACACCGTTAAAACAACAACTGTAGATTTTACCGTCAAAAATTGGCAGCTCAGTTAACAGAATTTTAACGCAACGGTAATAGTTTTTTTCAATTCATAGTAATATGCTGTAAAGAACAACATAAAATATAATTGTTATTAATTTGATGGGTAGTTTTCTGTAAATTTAAGTATATTTTTGTTTATTTTTATTTATACAAAAACAAGTTTGGAAAGCATTATAATATACTGTAATATTTGTTGCAATATTGGATACTATTAAAGTAGACTGTCGATTTGACAGTAAAAACTTTTACTGTAAAATATAGTGTTTTCTGGGTTTTTTTTGTTTTTTTTTACAACATTTTACGGTAAATGGAAAAATAGGACCACTGTTTTTTTGGGAGGGTTTACGTAAGCTGCCAAAATTTTTGTGTTTTTGTGGTTTTTCCAACATGATATTGTTAATGGAAAAACAGTAAAAAAAAAAATATTATTCTGGCAACTTAGCTGCCAGTTTTTATACCCTGAAAATTTACAGTAATACACAAAACAACTGTAGATTTTACAGTCAAAAACTGGCAGCTCAGTCAACAAAATTTTAACGCAAAAAACTGTAGTTTTTTTCAATTTACAGTAATATGCTGTAAAGGAAAATGTCATTTTTATTAATTTGTTGGGTAGTTTGTTGTAAAGTTAAGTATATTTTTGTTTAATTTTATTTAGACAAAAACATGTTGGGAAAGCATGATAATAGACTGTAATATTTGTTGCAATATTGGATACTATTAAAGTAGACTGTCGATTTTACAGTAAAAACTTTACATTTACAACATTTTACTGTAAAATATAGTGTTTTTTTGGGTTTTTGTTTTTTTTTACAACATTTTACGGTAAATGGAAAAACAATACCACTGTTCTTTGGGGGGGTTTAGGGAAAAAGTTGGTAGCTTAGTTGCCAGAATTTGTGTGTTTAAATGTAAAAACATTTTTACAACATGATATTGTTAATGGAAAAACAGTCCTTTTTTTTTTTTTTTATTCTGGCAACTTAACTGCCGGTTTTGCTACCGTAAAAACAAATGTACCGTCTTTCCATTTACGGTACAGTAAAGACACCGTTAAAAACAACAACCGTAGAATTTGCAGTCAAAATCTGGCAGCTCAGTCAACAAAATTTTAACGCAAAAAACACTAGTAGTTTTTTTAAATTTACAGTATTATGCTGTAAATAACAACGTAAAATGTATTGTCATTTTTATTAATTTGATGGGTAGTTTGCTGTAAAGTTAAGTATTTTTGTTTATTTTTATTTAGACAAAAGCATGCTGGGAAAGCATGATAATATACTGTAATATTTGTTGCAATATTGGATACTATTAAAGTAGGCTGTCGATTTTACAGTAAAAACCTTACATTCACAACATTTTACTGTAAAAGAGTGTTTTTTTGGGGGGGGCGGGGTCTACAACATTTTACGGTAAATGAAAAAACAATAACACTGTTTTTTGTTTTTTTTGGCGGGGGGGGATTTAGGGAAAAAGCTGGCAGCTTAGTTGCCAGAATTTTAGTGTTTAAATTGACATTGTTTTTTATAACATAAGAGGTTAACCTCTTAAGGCCCAAGCTGTTTGTTTACATGCTTTTTTTATGTATCTTTGCTATTTGGGCTTTTTGGATCCTAACTAGAATAAAAACTAAGATTCATCTTTTGATATGATGTACTTAGTCCATAAGTACACTAATGTGTACTTCATGTTTAGTGACATGTTAATTCTTATTTTTACACTTTTTTTTCCAAAATCCATTGTATGTTATACTCTCCTGACACCACCAGATGGCAGTATAAGTGTCCACATATGAGGCCATAAAACCCCGATTCAGTAGCGTACACAATTTTGGAAATAAGAGCTAAAAGGTGCTGTCCACGCATGTGGCCACTAAGGCCTTTTTAATGGAAAAACAGTACAAGTTATTTTTTTATTCTGGCAACTTAGCTGCCAGTTTTCTTACCGTAAAAACAAATGTCCCGTCTTTCCATTTACAGTAAATACACCGTTAAAAACAACAAACGTAGATTTTACAGTCAAAAACTAGTAGCTCAGTCAACAGAATTTTAACGCAAAAACAGGTAGTAGATTTTTTTCAATTTACAGTAATATGCTGTAAAGAACAACATAACATTTTATTTTTATTAATTTGATGGGTAGTTTGCTGTAAAGTTAAGTATTTTTGTTTATTTTTATTTAGACAATAACATGTTTGGAAAGCATGATAATATACTGTAATATTTGTTGCAATTTTGGATACTATTAAAGTAGACTGTCTATTTTACAGTAAAAACTTTACATTTACAACATTTTACTGGAAAATAGTGTATTTTTTTTATTTTTTATAACATTTTACGGTTAATGGAAAAACGGTACCACTGTTCTTTGGGGGAGGGGTTTTACGGGAAAAACTGTCAGCTCAGTTACCAGAATTTTTGTGGAAAATGTACATTGTTTTTTACAACATGATATTGTTAATGGTAAAACAGTACAAGTTATTTTGTTGTTATGGCAACTTAGCTGCCAGTTTTTGTACCGCAAAAACAAATACATAAAGCGTATATTTTACAGTCAAAAACTGCCAGCTCAGTCAACAAAATTAACGCAAAAACAGTAGTATTTTATTATTATTTTTAACAGTAATATGCATTAAAGAACATTGTAAAAGTTTCATTTTTATTAATTTGATGGGTAGTTTGCTGTAAAGTGAAGTATTTTTATTTAGACAAAAACATGTTTGGAAAGTATGATAATATATCTGTTGCAATATTGGATACTATTAAAGTAGACTGTCGATTTTACAGTAAAAACTTTACATTTACAAAATGTTACTGTAAAATAGTATTTTTGTTTTTCTTTACAACATTTTACGGTAAAGGAAAAAAAAATACCACTGTTTTTTTGTTTGTTTTTTTTGGGGGGGGGGGGAAGCTGGCAGCTTTGTTGCCAGAATTGTTGTGTTAAATTGACTTTGTTTTTTACAACATAATATTGTTAATGGAAAAAGAGTACAAGTTATTTTTTTATTCTGGCAACTTAGCTGCCAGTTTTTATACCGTAAAAACAAGTGTACCGTCTTTCCATTTACAGTAATACATCATTTAAAAACTGTAGATTTTATGGTCAAAAACTGGCAGCTCAGTCAACAAAATTTTAACACAAAAAAAACGTAGTTTTTTTTTCAATTTACAGTAATATGCTGTAAAGAAAAATTAAATTTGTATTAATTTGATGGGTAGTTTGCTGTAAAGTTAAGTATATTTTTGTTTATTTTTATTTGGACAAAAACTTGTTTGGAAAGCATGATTATAGACTGTAATATTTGTTGCAATATTGGATACTATTAAAGTAGACTGTTGATTTTACAGTAAAAACTTTACATTTACAACATTTTACTGTAATATATAGTATTTTTTGGGGGTTGTGTTTTTTTTTACAACATTTTACCGTAAATGGAAAAACAATGCCACTGTTTTTTGGGGGGGTTTAGGGAAAAAGCCGGCAGCTTAGTTGCCAGAATTTGTGTGTTTAAATGTAAACATTTTTTTACAACATGATATTGTTAATGGAAAAACAGTACCATTTAATTGTTTTTATTCTGGCAACTTAACTGCCGGTTTTGCTACCGTAAAAACAAATGTACTGTCTTTCCATTTACAGTAAATACACCGTTAAAAACAACAACCGTAGATTTTACAGTCAAAAACTGGCAGCTCAGTCAACAGAATTTTAACGCAAAAAACACTAGTAGTTTTTTTAAATTTACAGTATTATGCTGTAAATAACAATGTAAAATGTATTGTCATTTTTATTAATTTGATGGGTAGTTTGCTGTAAAGTTAAGTATTTTTGTTTATTTTTATTTAGACAAAAACATGTTGGGAAAGCATGATAATATACTGTAATATCTGTTGCAATATTGGATACTATTAAAGTAGACTGTCGATTTTACAGTAAAAACTTTACATTCACAAGATTTTACTGTAAAAGAGTGGGGGTTTTTTGGAGGGAGGGGTCTACAACAATTTACGGTAAATGGAAAAACAATACTACTGTTTTTTGTTTTCTTTGGGGTGGGGGATTTAGGGAAAAAGCTGGCAGCTTAGTTGCCAGAATTTTAGTGTTTAAATTGGCATTGTTTTTTATAACATAACAGGTTAACCTCTTAAGGCCCAAGCTGTTTGTTTACATGCTTTTTTTTTATTTATCTTTGCTATTTGGGCTTATTGGATCCTAACTAGAATAAAAGCTAAGATTCATCTTTTGATATGATGTACTTAGTCCATAAGTACACAAAAGTGTACTTCATGTTTCATGACTTCATGTTTAGTGACATGCTAATTCTTATTTTTACACTTTTTTTTCCAAAATCCATTGTATGTTATACTCTTCTGACACCACCAGATGGCAGTATAAGTGTCCACATAAGTGGCCATAAAACCCCGATTCAGTAGCGTACACAATTTTGGAAATAAGAGCTAAAAGGTGCTGTCCACGCATGTGGCCACTAAGGCCTTTTTAATGGAAAAACAGTACAAGTTATTTTTTTATTCTGGGAACTTAGCTGCCAGTTTTCCTACCGTAAAAACAAATGTACCGTCTTTCCATTTACAGTAATTACACCGTTAAAAACAGTCAACAGAATTTTAACACAAAAACCGATAGTAGTTTTTCTTAAATTTACAGTAATATGCTGTAAAGAACAACGTAACATTTTATTTTTATTAATTTGATTGGTAGTTTGCTGTAAAGTTAAGAATTTTTGTTTATTGTTTTTTAGACAAAAACATGTTTGGAAAGCATGATAATATACTGTAATATTTGTTGCAATATTGGATACTATTAAAGTAGACTGTCGATTTTACAGTAAAAACTTTACATTTACAAAATGTTACTGTAAAAAAAATTTTTTTAAATATTTTTTACAACATTTTACGGTAAATGGAAAAACGGTAACACTGTTTTTTGGGGGACGGGGTTTACGGAAAAAGCTGGCAGCTTAGTTACCAGAATTTTTGTGGAAAATGTACATTGTTTTTTTACAAAATGATATTGTTAATGGAAAAACAGTACAAGTTTTTTTTTTATTCTGGCAACTTAGCTGCCAGTTTTTATACCGTTAAAAACAAATTTTAAAAAAACAACCGTAGATTTTACAGTCAGAAACTGGCAGCTCAGTCAACAGAATTTTAACACAAAAACCGGTAGTAGTTTTTTTATTTATTTACAGTAATATGCTGTAAAGAACAACATAAAATTTTATTTGTATTAATTTGATGGGTAGTTTGCTGTAAAGTTAAGTATTTTTGTTTATTTTTATTTAGACAAAAACATGTTTGGAAAGCATGATAATATACTGTAATATTTGTTGCAATATTAGATACTATTAAAGTAGACTGTCGATTTGACAGCAAAAACTTTACATTTACAAAATTTTACTGTAAAATATAGTTTTTTTTATTTATTTATTTTACAACATTTTACGGTAAATGGAAAAACAGTACCATTAATGCTGAAAGGTACATACAGGTTTTGGAACAACATATGCTGCCATCTGAGCGCCGTCTTTTTCATGGACGCCCCTGCTTATTTCAGCAAGACAATACCAAGCCACATTCAGCACGTGTTACAACAGCGTGGCTTGGTAAAAAAAAGAGTGCGGGTACTCTCCTGGTCCGCCTGCAGTCCAGACCTGTCCCGTCAAAAATGTGTGGCGCATTATGAAGCGTAAAATACGACTTGAACGACTGAAGCTCTACATGAAACAAGAATGGGAAAGAATTCTACTGTCAAAACAATTAGTTTCCTCAGTTCCCAATCGTTTATTGAGTGTTGTTAAAAGAAAAGGTGATGTAACACAGTGGTGAACATGCCCTTTCCCAACTACTTTGGCACATGTTGCAGCCGTGAAATTCTAAGTTATTTTTTATTTGCAAAAAAAATAATAAAGTTTATGAGTTTGAACATCAAATATCTTGTCTTTGTAGTGAATATGGGTTGCAAAGGATTTGCAAATCATTGTATTCCGTTTATATTTACATCTAACACAATTTCCCAACTTTGTACTTGTCGTCGAGCACGAAACAGAAGCTCGACGACGGCGCCAAAAAAAATCCCAAGGCGCGGAAACAGATGCTGGACCAGCACCGAGACGCTCTCATCGACTCCCATTAGCAAAAAGGTAGAATTCCCACGGTCCGACATCATTATGCGCCAGCGGCCTCCGAGTGAGCCGTGACCGACTGACCACGGACGAACCCTCAAATTGATTTTTTTGGGGGGTTTTTTCTTGTCCTTTTACCACACAAACACTGCAGATGATAAATAAGCTTCTTTTTTTGGGGGCTAATAAAGCTGCAGTCAGAGTGAATGTCAGCTGCATTAGCGGCTGATGAAAGGCGGCGTAGAGACACACACACACACACACACACACACACACACACACACACACACACACACACACACACACACACTGGTAGGAAAGAGCGTTCCCTCAACTTTTGTAAAACAGGATGTCAGATGCTAAGAAACAGGTTGGACATCCTGTAGAGGATTAAAGAGACAATAGGATTAAAAGGACTAGCACGGTGTGAAACTATCTACTTTGTATTTAAATGACATGCGAGGCTTTGTGCAGGCATTATTGTGTTGCTTTATTTAGTAGGCCTGAGTAACTTGCAATATGATATAATGGGATATTCTGCCAGCGATATAGCAATCATGTTTGCTTGCAAGTTTGACACAAATTTACCATTTTAAGGCTATTTATTGGCCAGGTTGCACATTTTCCAACAACAAAATAACACACGGACTATAAGGCACACCTAAAATCCATTATTAAAAAAAAAAAAAAAAACTCAACAGTGCGCCTTATAACCCGGTGCGCCTAATGTACGGAATGATTATGGTTTCGCTTACCGACCTCGAAGCTATTTTATTTGGTACATGGTGTAATGATAAGTGTGACCAGTAGATGGCAGTCACACATAAGAGATACATGTTGACTGCAATATGATGGCAGACACATATAAGAGATACGTGTAGACTGTAATATGATGGCAGTCACACATAAGAGATACAGGTAAACGGCAATATGATGGCAGTCACATATAAGAGATACGGGTAGACTGCAATATGATGGCAGTCACACATAGGAGATACGGGTAGACAGCAAAATGATGGCAGTCGCACATAAGTGATACGTGTAGACTGCAATATGATGGCAGTCACACATAAGATATAGACTTAGACTTAGACTTAGACTTAGACAAACTTTAATGTAACTTGAGACAACGTTGATGTCTAACGTTGGATCCACGTTGTCGGTTGAAAAATGACCATATTTCAATGGTCAAATCCACGTCACGACCTGATATTAAATAAACGTTGTCAAAAAGCATTATGTTTCAACGTTGAGTCAGGACCTAATTCAACGTTGTGATGCAACATTCTGATAATTATTGGACTTAAACTTGACTACTGCTGTGTTTTTTCGAGAGCTGAAAGTGTGTTCCCACGTTGTAAAAGAGTCAATAAAAGTGGAACTTTTCAGGGTATCACCCTAGTCCCCAGACGATATTCTCCTAAAACTACAATAATTTACCTATACCCTCGGATTGGACTACCCAGAGATGTACACACATATACCACCTAATTCCAAAATATTGGACTTTAAGGTAACAATTTGTGACTTTTCTAGTACAAACATGTTGCAGTATGTTCCCAAGTTGTATAATTATCAATAAAAACAGAACTTTTCACAGTATCTCCCTAGTCTCTAGACGGTATTCGACGGTATAAAACTACAATCATTTACCTATACCCCCCAAATGGACTACAAGGTAACCATTGGTACCTTAGTACCCAGAGATGTACACACATATACCATCTAATGCCAAAATATTGGACTTTAAAGTAACAGTTTATGACTTTTCCAGTACAAACATGTTCCAGTATGTTCCCAAGTTGTATAATTATCAATAAAAACAGAACTTTTCAGAGTATCTCCCTAGTCCCAAGACGGTATTCGACGGAATAAAACTACAATCATTTACCTATACCCCCCAAATGGACTACAAGGTATCCGTTGGTACCTTTTAGTACCCAGAGATGTACACACATATACCACCTAATGCCAAAATATTGGACTTTAAGGTAACTGTTTATGACTTTGCTAGTACAAACATGTTCCAGTATGTTCCCAAGTTGTATAATTATCAATAAAAACAGAACTTTTCAGAGTATCTCCCTAGTCCCAAGACGGTATTCGACGGAATAAAACTACAATCATTTACCTATACCCCCCAAATGGACTACAAGGTATCCGTTGGTACCTTTTAGTACCCAGAGATGTACACACATATACCACCTAATGCCAAAATATTGGATTTTAAGGTAACTGTTTATGACTTTGCTAGTACAAACATGTTCCAGTATGTTCCCAAGTTGTATAATTATCAATAAAAACAGAACTTTTCAGAGCATCTCCCTAGTCCCAAGACAGTATTTGACGGTATAAAACCACAATCTTTTACTTATACCCCCCAATTAGACTACAAAGTAACCGCTGGTACCTTTTAATACCCAGATATGTACACACATATACCACCTAATGCCAAAATATTGGACTTTAAGGAAACAGTTTATGACTTTTCTAGTACAAACATGTTCCCCAAGTTGTATAGTTATCAATAAAAACAGAACTTTTCACAGTATCTTCCTAGTCCCAAGACGGTATTCGACGGAATAAAACTACATTCATTTACCTATAACCCCAAATGGACTACAAGGTAACCGTTGGTACCTTTTATTACCCAGAGATGTACACACATATACCACCTAATGTGAAGAGTAGGCCCCACTAGGGGGATATTCAGTGTCTTTAGGCATGCGTGAGCGATACGCACGTCTCCAGCGAGGTGGCAGTAGGGTGCTTTGTTCAAATAAATAAATATCAGGTTCTCAAGAGAATTTCAAACAAATAAAGAAACAGGAGTAGGCCCCCCTGAAGGGACTTAAATGTCTTTAGGTATGCTTGAGCGATACGCACTTCTCCAGCTAGGTGGCAGTAGGGTGCTTTGTGCAAATAAAAGAATATCAGGTTCTCAAGAGAATTTCAAACAAAAAAAGAAACAGGAGTAGGCCTCTCTGAGGGGACTTAAGTGTCTTTAGGCATGCTTGAGCGATACGCACGTCTCCAGCTAGGTGGCAGTAGGGTGCTTTGTGCAAAGAAATAAACATCAGGTTCTCAAGAGATTTTCAAATAAAAAAAGAGACAGGAGTATGCCCCCCTGAGGGGACTTAAGTGTCTTTAGGCATGCTTGAGCGATACGCAGGTCACCAGCTAGGTGCCAGTAGGGTGCTTTGTGCAGATAAATAAATATCAGGTTTTCAAGAGAATTTCATACAAAAAAAGAAACAGGAGTAGGCCCCTCTGAGGGGACTTAGATGTCTTTAGGCATGCTTGAGCGATACGCACTTATTCAGCTAGGTGGCAGTAGGGTGCTTTGTTCAAATAAATAAATATCAGGTTCTCAAGAGAATTTCAAACAAAAAAAGAAACAGGAGTAGGCCCCTCTGAGGGGACTTACGTGTCTTTAGGCATGCTTGAGCGATACGCATTTCTCCAGCTAGGTGGCAGTAGGGTGCTTTGTGCAGATAAATAAATATCAGGTTTTCAAGAGAATTTCAAACAAAAAAGAAACGGGAGTAGGCCCCTCTGAGGGGACTTACGTGTCTTTAGGCATGCTTGAGTGATACACACTTATTCAGCTAGGTGGCAGTAGGGTGCTTTGTGCAGATAAATAAACATCAAGTTCTCAAGAGAATTTCAAACAAAAAAAGAAACAGTAGTAGGACTTAAGTGTCTTTAGGCATGCTTGAGCGATACGCACGTCTCCAGCTAGGTGCCAGTAGGGTGCTTTGTGCAAAGAAATATCAGGTTCTCAAGAGAATTTCAAACAAAAAAAGGACCAGGAATAGGCCCCCCCTGAGAGGGACTTAAGTGTCTTTAGGCATGCTTGAGCGATACGCACTTATTCAGCTAGGTGGCAGTAGGGTGCTTTGTTCCAAAAAATAAATATCAGGTTCTCAAGAGAATTTCAAACAAATAAAGAAACAGGAGTAGGCCCCTCCGAGGGGACTTACGTGTCTTTAGGCATGCTTGAGCGATACGCACTTCTCCAGCTAGGTGGCAGTAGGGTGCTTTGTTCAAATAAATAAATATCAGGTTCTCAAGAGAATTTCAAACAAAAAAAGAAACAGTAGTAGGACTTAAGTGTCTTTAGGCATGCTTGAGCGATACGCACGTCTCCAGCTAGGTGCCAGTAGGGTGCTTTGTGCAAAGAAATATCAGGTTCTCAAGAGAATTTCAAATAAAAAAAAGAAACCTTGAAGACAATAATCGAGTAACACTAAATTAGCCTTTCCTGCGTGTTTATGGAATGTGAAAGGAAGCCCACACACAATTGGAAATTGGAACCCTTAATATCAGGCCCCCCGACATCGTACCCCAAAGGCTGCCCTCACCTGTACCAGTCCAGACCCTTCTCGTAGTTCCTGTCGAAGAAGTGCGGCTCGTTCCCCACCGCCCTGACATCCGGGTGCACCCTGAGAGCCTCCAGCAGCGCCCGGGTGCCGCCTTTCTTCACCCCGATGATGATGGCTTGCGGGAGCTTCTTCTCGCCGTAATCCGAGGTGCAGTTCACCCGCAGGTCGCCCTCCGTGGTGCTGACCGCCCGCTGGCGCGTGGCCTCGGTGGCGGACGGCGGCCGGGCATGGCGGTCCTCCTCCTCCTCGTCCTCCACCAGCGCCTCATCCCGGTGCACGATGGAGACCACCGTGCTCCTGTGGGTGAACTCGGCCTCCGCCGAGGTGGAGTAAAGTTGGTCCCTCACCAAAGTGGTCTCCTCGGTGGCCAGCCGAGCCTGGTAGGCAAAGTTGTCCTGCAGCGGGAACTGGAGCGAGTTGTAGCAGCTCATCAAGCTGTAGAACAAGTAGGTGACCGACAGGGACAGGGTGAACATGAACAAGATTTTCCTGGGCACTTTAGAGGTGAAAGTGCCGGACCAGAATGCCATCTCTGACAGCCGGGGTCCTCTCAGAGAAGTGGACAGACATGTTTCCACTCCGGGTCTTGCATGGACAAGAAAGGAAGACGATCAAAAATCCGCAAGAATCATATCCTGCTGCATGCCGAGGATGGACCGAGGCGAGCCGAGCACGCCGGGTCGCATATTTATAAGAAGGTGGTGAGTGGAAGAGAAGAAGAAGAAGAGGAGGAGGAGGAGGAGGAGGAGGAGGGAAGGGATCGTTCAATTTTTTTTCTTCTTTAAAGAATCGATTCACTGATGTCTGACAGACAATGTCACAAATTATTGGAGCCAACTTGCAAGGATCGTCAGGGCTGGCGTCCTTCCAAATGAGAGAGTCAGGAGGAGAAGAAGAAGAAAAGATGCTCGGCGGAGTGGTTTCCCTCTCTGCACGTGCGCAACACATCCGTCCAGAACCAGCCGCTAATCCGTGCAATACTAATAAATATAGTAATAATATGAATAATATGAATAATAATAATAATCCCCTTTGTTTTCAACTTGCACGTGTTTGGACGGAGGAGACGCGCCACAAAAAAAAAAAAACGCGTCCTGCTCGCTTGCTCGCTCGTTGCTTGTGGACGCGCGTGTTGGCAGCGTGAGCGCGTCCGAGGCGCACTCACTCACTCACTCACTCACTCACTCACTCACTGTGTGTGCGCGCCACCTTTTAAGCTCTCGTTTCAGAAAGCTGCTGCGTGACATTATTGCAATAGATAAAGTCTCCCCGTTTAGGAAAGGGGGGGAAAAAACAAAAAAACATGCTGTTGTTTTTTGTTTTTTTTAAAGCACGTTATTGTGCACAAAAGCTCTTGTCTGCTCCCTGCTGGTGTCCCGTTGAAGCACTTACACGTGCAGGGCCGGCCCTAGGCTGTGTGTGGCCCTGAACCAAAAAAAAAATTCAGCAACATTTTGGTCTTTATTATTAATCATTTATTGTGTGAATGCTCCAAAGCATTTTCTACACCAAAATGCATCTCTTTATTATTATTATTGTGTGAATGCTCCAAAGCATTTTCCACACCAAAATGCATCTATTTATTGTGTGAATGCTCATATGGTTTTCTACACCAAAATTCATCAATTTATGGTGTGAATGCTCATATGGTTTTCTACACCAAAATGTAGCTATTTATTATTGTGAATGCTCTGAAACATACACACATATAGTTTTCTACACCAAAATGAAACTATTTATTGTGTGAATGCTCCAAAACATTCCCACACATGGTTTTCTACACCGACATTCATATATTTATTATTATGTGAATGCTCTAATGCATTCACACATATGATTTTCTTCACCAAAATGCATCTATTTATTATTGTGTGAATACTCATATGGTTTTCTAAACCAAAATGTATCTATTTATTGTTTGAATGCTCCAAAGCATTCACACATATGGTTTTCTACACCAAAATTGATCTATTTATTGTGTGAATGCTCAAATGGTTTTCTACGCCAAAATCCATCTAGTTATTATTGTGAATGCTCTGAAACATACACACATATGGTTTTCTACACCAAAATGAATTATTGTGTGAATGCTCCAAAGCATCCACGCACATGGTTTTCTACACCAACATTCATATATGTATGAATGCTCCAAAGCATTCACACATATGATTTTTTTCACCAAAATGCATCTATTTATTATTGTGTGAATGCTTCAAAGCATTCACACATATGGTTTTATACACCAGAATTAATACATTTATTATTATTGTGTGAATGCTCCAAAGCATTCACACACATGGTTTTCGACACCAAAATTAATCTATTTAGTATGTGAATGCTCCAAAGCATTTTCCACACCAAAATGCATTTATTCATTGTGGGAATGCTCAAAAGCATTTTCTACACCAACGTTTATCTACTTATTGTTTGAATGCTCATATGGTTTTCTACACCAAAATTCATCTATTGATTCTTATTATTGTGTGAATGCCCCAAAGCATTCACACATATGTTTTTCTACACCAAAATTCATCTATTTATTATTCTGTGAATGCTCATATGGGTTTCTACACCAAAATTCATCTATTTATTATTATTACTGTGGGAATTCTCCAAAGCATTCACACATACAGTTTTCTACACCAAAATTAATCCATGTATTATTATTTTGTGAATACTCCAAAACATTTTCTACAAAGTTCATCTACTTATTGTGTGAATGCTCATGTGGTTTTCTTCACCAAAATTAATCTATTTATTCTTATTATTGTGTGAATGCTCCAAAGCATTTTCCACACCACAATGCAGCTACTTATTGTGTGAATGCTCATATGGTTTTCTACAAAAAAAATTTATCTATTTATTCTTATTATTGTGTGAATGCTCCAAAGCATTCACACACATGATTTTCTACACCATCATTCATATATTTATTATTGTGTGAATGTTCCAAAGCATTCACACATATGATTTTTTTCACCAAAATGCATCTATTTATTATTGTGTGAATGCTTCAAAGCATTCACACATATGATTTTATACACCAGAATTAATACATTTATTATTATTGTGTGAATGCTCCAAAGAATTCACACACATGGTTTTCTACACCAAAATTCATCTATTTAGTGTGTGAATGCTCCAAAGCATTTTCCACACCAAAATGCATTTATTTATTGTGGGAATGCTCAAAAGCATTTTCTGCACCAAAATTCATCTATCTATTCTTATTATTGTGTGAATGCTCCAAAGCATTCACACATATGGTTTTCTACACCAAAATTCATCTATTTATTGTGTGAATGCTCAAAAGCATTTTCTACACCAACGTTTATCTACTTATTGTTTGAATGCTCATATGGTTTTCTACACCAAAATTCATCTATTGATTCTTATTATTGTGTGAATGCTTATGGCTTTCTACACCAAAATGTATTTATTTTTTGTGTTGAATGCTCCAAAGCATTTTCTACACCAACGTTTATCTACTTGTTGTTTGAATGCTCATATGGTTTTCTACACCAAAATTCATCTATTGATTCTTATTATTGTGTGAATGCCCCAAAGCATTCACACATATGTTTTTCTACACCAAAATTCATCTATTTATTATTCTGTGAATGCTCATATGGGTTTCTACACCAAAATTCATCTATTTATTATTATTACTGTGGGAATTCTCCAAAGCATTCACACATACAGTTTTCTACACCAAAATTAATCCATGTATTATTATTTTGTGAATACTCCAAAACATTTTCTACAAAGTTCATCTACTTATTGTGTGAATGCTCATGTGGTTTTCTTCACCAAAATTAATCTATTTATTCTTATTATTGTGTGAATGCTCCAAAGCATTTTCCACACCACAATGCAGCTACTTATTGTGTGAATGCTCATATGGTTTTCTACAAAAAAATGTATCTATTTATTCTTATTATTGTGTGAATGCTCCAAAGCATTCACACACATGATTTTCTACACCATCATTCATATATTTATTATTGTGTGAATGTTCCAAAGCATTCACACATATGATTTTTTTCACCAAAATGCATCTATTTATTATTGTGTGAATGCTTCAAAGCATTCACACATATGATTTTATACACCAGAATTAATACATTTATTATTATTGTGTGAATGCTCCAAAGAATTCACACACATGGTTTTCTACACCAAAATTCATCTATTTAGTGTGTGAATGCTCCAAAGCATTTTCCACACCAAAATGCATTTATTTATTGTGGGAATGCTCAAAAGCATTTTCTGCACCAAAATTCATCTATCTATTCTTATTATTGTGTGAATGCTCCAAAGCATTCACACATATGGTTTTCTACACCAAAATTCATCTATTTATTGTGTGAATGCTCCAAAGCATTTTCTACACCAACGTTCATCTACGTATTGTTTGAATGCTCATATGGTTTTCTACACCAAAATTCATCTATTGATTCTTATTATTGTGTGAATGCCCCAAAGCATTCATACATATAGTTTTCTACACCAAAATTCATCTATTTATTATTGTGTGAATGCTCATATGGGTTTCTACACCAACATTCATCTATTTATTATTATTACTGTGGGAATTCTCCAAAGCATTCACACATACAGTTTTCTACACCAAAATCAATCCATGTATTATTTCTGTGTGAATACTCCAAAATATTTTCTACAAAGTTCATCTACTTATTGTGTGAATGCTCATGTGGTTTTCTACACCAAAATGCATCTATTTATTGTGTGAATGCTCCAAAGCATTTTCTACACCAACGTTTATCTACTTATTGTTTGAATGCTCATATGGTTTTCTACACCAAAATTCATCTATTGATTCGTATTATTGTGTGAATGCCCCAAAGCATTCACACATATGTTTTTCTACACCAAAATTCATCTATTTATTATTGTGTGAATGATCATATGGGTTTCTACACCAAAATGCATCTATTTATTATTATTACTGTGTGAATTCTCCAAAGCATTCACACATACAGTTTTCTACACCAAAATGAATCCATGTATTATTATTGTGTGAATACTCCAAAACATTTTCTACAAAGTTCATCTACTTATTGTGTGAATGCTCATGTGGTTTTCTACACCAAAATGCATCTATTTATTCTTATTATTGTGTGAATGCTCCAAAGCATTTTCCACACCACAATTCAGCTACTTATTGTGTGAATGCTCATATGGTTTTCTACACAAAAATTCATCTATTTATTCTTATTATTGTGTGAATTCTACAAAGCATTCACACGTACGGTTTTCTACACCAAAATGCATCCATTTATTATTATTGTGTGAATGCTCCAAAACGTTCACACATATGTTTTTCTACACCAAAATGCATCTATTTATTGTGTGAATACTCCAAAGCATTTTCTACAAAGTTCATCTACTTATTGTGTGAATGTTCATGTGGTTTTCTACACCAAAATGTATCTATTCATTCTTATTATTGTGTGAATGCTCCAAAGCATTTTCCACATCAAAATCCATCTATTTATTGTGTGAATGCTCATATGGTTTTTTATACACAAAAAACCTATTTATTCTTATTATTGTGTGAATTCTCCAAAGCATTCACACATACGGTTTTCTACACCAAAATTCATCCATTTAGTATTATTGTGTGAATGCTCCAAAACATTCACACATATGGTTTTCTACACCAAAATTAATCTATTTATTGTGTGAATGCTTCAATATATATATAAAAAAATATAATATATATATATATATATATAATATGTATATATTTAAATGTATGTATATGTGTATATATGTGTGTGTATATATTTAAATAATTATTTTGTAAAAAAATATATTTTTAGGCCATCTCTACGTCATACATTTGCAAACAAAAGAAAGTTATGTAATCTGTGAGCTGTTTGGTAAAGGTTTTGCTACAGTTATTATACCAACTAGATTGTGAAAATGTGTTTGAATCAAGAATCGTGTTGAATCGAGAATAGATTCTGAATCCAACCGTCACCTCTAATAATAAAATATTTGGTGCATGAGCAGATACTTTGTCAGGTTAAAAAATGTGCAATTTTATGCATCACTTTCATTTTTTCTGTCAAAATGGAAACAATGAATACATTTAGTAAGAAAGATGAAGTGTGCACATTATTTCTAGGCTTTCGTTTGCCTCCTTGAATGATGTAGCTGCCCAGATCTGAGTTTTGACACCTGTGCCGTAGATTTATTTGCAAAAAAAATGAAGTGAATCCAACCTTCATTCATGTAACAATTTGCTGTGCACATTGGCAGTAAATATTTCCCAAAAGGAGCTGCTGCAATAATTGCATGTTATATAATTAAGTGTGGGGGAAAAAATGTCCCACACCCCCACATCGATTTACATTATTTGTACCCAGAGGTGGTCTAACTCACTTTATTCACTTTCAACTCTTAATTTCACTTCAGTGAGGCAGTAAAAAAAGATTAAAAGTACAGGCCACATCAATAGGTACACCTCCATTTGTCTTTGTTCTGAGATGCACATATTAAAATGTAGCTCAAGCAGTGTAGATTTTTTTAGGACATAAATGATCAATTTTACAGTGCTTGGAATGATGATGGAATGCATGTGTTGCCAACATTATTATTTTTTTAATCTGAGCTGTGTTTGTCCACATCGGCGTTTTAATAATCACCATATTTGTACGATATTTTCACCTCCTGTCGGATGTATGTTCACTAATTCAAAAACATAATCAAGGTGGTTCGGCTCCTCCAAGTTAGGAGTGCCTCATTTTTTTTTACTCGACCTCCTCCAGGTACTGCAGTCCTGTATAATGACTCTCTCTTGTAATAAAGCAACTTTTTGTTCGGCAACGCGTCTCCGATGTCTCTTTTGATCCAGGCGCACTGCCGTGTCTCTGTCTGGGCCCATAACTGTCGGGCCCCGTCATATGTGTGTGGGCCCCGTTTTGTGAAGAGAGACACATGTAAAATTTCAATTAATGGCAGCGTGCTTAATCCATACTTGCCAACCCTCCCGGATTTTCCGGGAGACTCCCGAAATTCAGCGCCTCTCCCGAAAACCTCCCGGGACAAATTTTCTCCCGAAAATCTCTCGAAATTCAGACGGAGCTGGAAGCCACGCCCCCTCCAGCTCCATGCAGACCTGAGTGACGTGTCAACAGCCTGTATTCACGTCCGCTTTCCCACAATATAAACAGCGTGCCTGCCCAAACACGTTATAACTGTAGAATGATCGAGGGCGAGTTCTTGGTTTCTAATGTGGGTTTATTGTTAGGCAGTTTCACTAACGTCCTCCCAGCGCGGTAACAACACACAACAACATCAGTCATGTTTTATTCTACCGTAAAGCAGTTCGTCTGCCGTAAACAGCAATGTTGTTGTAATATATTGAGTTGGAGGCAATAAACAGGCAAGGTGATGAAGTACGTCTCTTTACTGTAGACTTCAGAACAGACTCACACACTTGACGTCAGGTGCGCATCACCACGTAAATCGTTGGCCAACCAAAAAGTAACCCCAGTACGCTATAGCCAACATTCACCAGGAGATGGCAACAAACAAACATAGATCACTCTATTACATTCCTCCCCTTTTAGAAATGTAGAAGTTACTCAAAATAAATAAACAACCCAACCAAAAAATGCAGCAGCTCAATTAAAAAACTGTACTTAAGCCACATTTTTTTTTTTTTTTTAGTACTGAACTCTTAACTTTCATTTGTAAACAATGACATGCTTATTATACAAACAGTATTTGTACACCTTTAACACAGATTTTTTTACTGTCTTCAGAGATTCAGTTTTTTTGGTGGTACTCGAAACCTTTCTGGGTACCTGCGAAAGGGTGTTCAGCATGATTAGAAAAATAGTGACAGAGAATAGAACAAGGGTGGACAATTCAACCCTTAACTCAACAATGAGTAGATGAGTGTTATGTGTGTGTATATGTGTAAATAAATGAACACTGAAATTCAAGTATTTATTTTATTTATATATATATATATATATATATATATATATATATATATATATATATATATATATATATATATATATATATATATATATATTTATTACATTTTTGAGTCTCATTTGCAAGTATTATTTAGTAGATTTTGCATGCATTTGCAATTCCAAAACATTAGATGGCAGACATTAAATGGCCATGGTGTGTTGCCTAACAAGGAAGTAGTCGTTGCCATTAAGTTGAATTTGCCCATCTAGGGTTATGTTGCACTCTACAAAGTGTTTAGAATGTATGGAAACCTCATGTCAGACACATTAAAACTAAAATCTCCAAAAGCCTCTCAATTATAAACAAAGCAAAACTATACCTCAATGAAAATGCACTCCGTACTCTATACTGCACTTTGGTACTCCCATTCCTTACATACTGTGTTGAAGTATGGGGGAATACTTACCACAACACAATTCATCCTCTGATCATATTACAGAATGAAAAAAATGAAAATGAAAAATGAATATAAGAGACTGGAAGATGACTGAATTTGTATCCTTAAATGCTTTTAAATCTAAACTGAGAGCATATGAGGGAACCTCAGTTATCCATAACTGTTTTACTTGATGTCCATCCTGTCATTTTAATGTGTAATGTGAATGTAATTTTATGTGTAACTTTGCTGCCTCTTGGCCAGAATTCCCTCCAAAATGCGGTTTTTAATCTCAATGGGATTTTTTACCTGATTAAATAAATTAAATTTAAAAAATAATACTAAATTCCTTGCAATAGCTGGTTGAGAAAGGTTTTTCTTAAACTGTTCAACAATTTGCTCACGCATTTGTTGACAAAGTGGTGACCCTTGCCCCATCCTTGTTTGTGAATGACTGAGCATTTAATGGAATCTACTTTTATACCCAATCATGGCACCCACCTGTTCCCAATTTGCCTGGTCACCTGTGGGATGTTCCAAATAAGTGTTTGATGAGCATTCCTCAACTTTATCAGTATTTATTGCCACCTTTCCCAACTTCTTTGTCACGTGTTGCTGGCATCAAATTCTAAAGTGAATGATTATTTGAAAAAAATAAAATGTTTATCAGTTTGAACATCAAATATGTTGTCTTCATAGCATATTCAACTGAATATGGGTTGAAAAAGATTTGCAAATCATTGTATTATGTTTATATTTACATCTAAAACAATTCCCCAACTCATATGGAAACGGGGTTTGTAGTACATTGTGGAAAAGTGAAGCCTTATTTTACGTCCGAGCATTTTCAACCAGGCATACTTGCCTTGTTGACATTGAAAATGGCAAAAATACGAAGAGGCAGTTTGTCTGAGGGATTGTTTCCTCTCAAAGTGTTTGAGCCGATGTTTAGTCTGTAACGGGACATGACGTCACAAGCAACAAAGGTATATCAAAATATGGCACGGTTTTATTTCACGTGTATTGGTCCCCCGGTCGTACTGAGTACCTTTAAAAGTACCAAAATCGGTACTCATCCTTACAAGTAACAACTTAACATGACGTAGTGTAAACAGGAAAACCCAAACGCTAGCGTAGCTACTGATGGGTATTTCTGGTCTTGTCACCCCCTCCCGGGCAGATGGGCAACCTACAGTGCGGTTGGATCAAAAGAGACGTCAAAGCTGAACAAAAAGTGGCTTTATTACAAGCGAGTGTCATTATGCAGGACTGCAGTACCTGGAGGAGGTCGAGTCAAAAAAAATGAGGCACTCCTAACTTGGAGGAGCCGAAACCACAGTCGTATATTCCTTCCTTCTCTGTCTGGGTGTGTGTTAATTCAGGAGAGTACAACCTGACCATGTAAGGCAGGGGTAGGGAACCTAGGGCTCGCGAGCCAGATCTGGCTCTTTTGATGACTGCATCTGGCTCTCAGATAAATCTTAGCTGACATTGCTTAACACGATAAGTAATGAATAATTCCACTTGTAATCGCAGTGTTAAAAATAACGTTCAAAATATAAAACATTCTCATGCATTTTTAATCCATCCATCCGTTTTCTACCGCACCTGTTCAAGAAGTTGCGTTAATGGTAAGAAGTAATTTATTTATTATTGTTTAGCTTCAGAATAACAATGTTATTACAAAGAATAAAAGACCTATTATACTCTAGATATGTTAGTCTTACTTAAAAATGCACGCATTTAGTTGTATTCACTGTAAAAAAAAATATGATATGGCTCTTACGGAAATACATTTTAAAATATTTGGCTTTCTTGGCTCTCTCAGCCAAAAAGGTTCCCTACTCCTGATGTGAGGAGATGTTCATGAGTGACTGGGAAGACAACGGATGTATAACATAACTTGTAGGTTGACGTTTAAGATAAACATGGAGTCTCTCCTCCAGGATAGAGCTATCACTTTTGCATTCTGAAGTCTGAATTGATTGCCTCTTCTCGTGAGAGAGTTAACCCAGTCCACATGCGAATGTCCAATTCCTTAATTTATTATGGACTCAACTATTATTTACTTAAACTTGGTGGTTTGCTTTCTCCAAGTGGAATATAACCATTCACTATAGGTAGAGCATAATATGAGTTAATTAATTTAGCTACAGTGCTAACTAGAGATGTCCGATAATACCTGCCGATATTATCGGCCGATAAATGCTTTAAAAAGTAATATCGGGAATTATCGGTATTGTTTTTTTTAATTATAGGTTATTTTATTTTCCTTTTTTTTTTTTTTTTTTATTAAACCAACATAAAAAACACAAGATACACTTACAATTAGTGCACCAACCCAACAAATTCACACAAAAGGGTTGTTCCTTTCTGCTATTAATATTCTGGTTTCTACATTATATATCAATATACATCAATACAGTCTGCAAGGGATACAGTCCGTAAGCACACATGATGGTCCACTAATAGTACTAACCTTTAACAGTTAATTTTACTCATTTTCATTAATTACTAGTTTCTATGTAACTGTTTTTATATTGTTTTACATTCTTTTTTATTTAAGAAAATGTTTTTAATTTATTTACCTTATTTTATTTTATTTTTTTATTTTTTAAAAAGGACCTTATCTCCACCATACTTGGTTGTCTAAATTAGGCATAATAATGTGTTAATTCCACGACTGTATATATATAGCGGTATCGGTTGATATCGGTATCGGTAATTAAGAGTTGGACAATATCGGAATATCGGATATCGGCAAAAAGCCATTATTGGACATACCTAGTGCTAACATTTCACAGCATTAGGTTAGCATATATTCTCTGAAGAAGAAAAAAAGTATGATCAAAACTACAGCTCCAGTGTCTGTAACTCACAGATGGATAGTTGACTGGCTTTATTTCTGGATGTGTAGCGAAGCCTGATATTTTGTTTTTACAACCTGATTGGTCGACTCCTCTTGCTCCAACGCAATAAAAAACTCAAAGTGAGCGCCTTTTCTCTCAAAAGCGGAGCAAAGTGTGTGAGATGACGTCACACAACACCCAACGTCACCTGTGGTGGGTTCCTCCAATTGGTGCACAATAACAAAGCACCGTGGAGATTTATTTTTATTTTATTTATTTTTATTTTTTCGCTGCCACAACCTCCTGAAGACTGGAAGATAATTCTAGTCAAAAACCCTCTGGAGCGGGTCCTGCACAATTTCTCGCGCTGTCACGGCGACATACATCAGACCGCCGGTCCCTCGGTAACATATTTACAGCTCAGGTGCTGCGCCTCGCCACCTTGATATTCCGCTCTCCGCGGAGAACACTGCCTGATGCTGAACTCTGCCGCCGTCCCGGGTTGTCTACGTCAAAGACGGTTGACTACGGCGAGGGCAGGATGAGCCTCCAAGAGCATCCGTGTGGTCTTTCTTTACGTTGGCTCTGTAGTCATGCAAAAATATTAGCACACCCAATGGGGGGTACTTCCTTGTCAAAATATGCACCCCTACTGTGTCACTGTTCGTTATAGTTTCTTAATCATCACCTCAAATGATTTATTATTATTTTTCTGACAAATAAACCCCCAAAATGTGACCTCATAAATTGCATTTGACTTCAAATGCGACCCCAAAAGGGACAAGCGGTAAAAAATGGATGGATGGATGTCTCACACATGTGCTCTACAAAACCATGCCAGGTTCAATCCAAAAATTAAGAGACAAACATTTTAGCAGCAAATTTCTAAAAAAAAAAAAAAACTATTTACTTAATGGAGGCGTTCCTCAGGGCACCCCACTAAATCCTCTCCTTTTTGAAACATTGTTTTCCATTCAGTTGTCATTTGTTCAACTTCTTTAGTTACACCAGTGGTTCAATCTTAAATGGTAAACGGTAACCTTCAGGTACTCAAAGCGCTTTGACATCAGTTCCATATTCACCCATTCACACACTTGATTGCCATGCAAGGCCCTAACCAACATCAGGAGCAAGGGTGAAGTGTCTTGCACTCGTCTCATTTGCAAGTAATATTTACAGTAGTAGACTTTGCATGCGGTTGCAATTTCAAAACATTAGATGGCAGAAAATAAATGGCCATCATCTGGGATGATGTTTGATAAGAAATTATCGAGTTTGAGCCCATTATCGAATCCTCTTATCGAACCGATTCCTTATTGATTCTCTTATCGAATCCAGATAGGTTGTTGTATATGGAAAAAAAACACAATATTTGGTTTAACAAAAGCTCACTTTTATTTTATAAGAAAAAGATAAAATAAAATAAATGAATAAATATTGACTGTTACCCCCCTAAAAAAAATAAAATAAATAAATATTGAGTGTTGTTACCTAAAGTATATTAAGTGGGATTTTTCAGAAAAACAAACATATACAGTAACACAAAAACAACCTGTCTCTGTGATCACTGTAGGGGTATAAATAATAATATAGTGTTAAATATAATCAGTCCCTTGGGCACAAAACTGAAAATAATACAGCTCTCCAAAAAGTGCACTTCTGCTGCTATTGGAACATACTAACTACACACACAGGCAGACAGCTAATAAACAATCCAAGACGTATAATAAAGTTCCAAAGCAGATTAATCCATTTAAGCTCTTTATTGTTGTTGATCTTGCTTTGTCTTTTCCTATCTTTACTTTTTTCTTGCACTGGACTGTTTTTTTGTGTGTGTGTTTTTAACTGAAATACACACAATGACAAATGTATAAGCTATGTGATTCAATTAACATACTGGAATTTAATACACAATATGTAAATATTAGCTTCACACAAATATACAGTACTATCATCAAACAAATACTTCTGAGTGTTGAAACTATTTCGATGGTGGAAATACACGACTGGCAGCCATTTTAAGTCCTCAAAACATACATTAAAACAGTGCACAAAAATCGTTTTTCAATAAACATCGTAGTTTCAAATTTAACCACTTTCCACCTTAATATTGAGTTACATAAACAAGTTAAACAGTTTACTTACAGACGTATCTTTTCCAAGGCTTGTAAGAGCTAACACAACTTGTTTACTTCTCAATTGTCTTGACGTTGCCAACCCGAAAGTGCCCAAACTAATTACGCGTAGTATTTTCATATCGCCACAAGGTGTCAGTGAGAGTCTACAATCAAATGGGCATAACATTGCTGTCCCACAGGGCATTTCCTGTGGGAAGGGATTCGTTCCCAGAGATTTGAATAAAGAACCAACTCTTTTTTTACTATAGTGGCCTCAATAACGGGAACCGGTTCTCAAAAATGGATTCGAGTCCATGGAATCGGTTCTTTTCTTATCGAACAACCGGGAGAACCGGTTTCGAACATCATCCCTACCCATAGCTCAAGATGTACCCTTCTCAGAGTCTTAGAATTGACTATTTTGCCGTTATTGTTATTGTTCACCATTGTTGCACTAAACATTCCGTTTAGTCGTCCATGACGTCCGCCTCTTGAATGTCACCCGCGTGCTTCGTACGCGCTGACGTCCAGGCGAGGTGGAGGTGATAGATACCGTCCTTTAACCGGATCGATAATTCCGCTTCCCAGCAGTGTTGACCGGGCTGCCACGCCGGCCGCTAATTAGATGATAAAAGTGATGGATGCGTATTAAATTCAGCTGCCTCCCCGCCGCCACTTAAGAGGACTCCTTTGGGCTTTGCCCCGTTTCCAGATGACCTTTTGGCATCCCGACTTTATAATCGGGGGGATGATCAGGATGCAGCAATCAGCCTGTTCCGTGAAGTGAGCAGACGTAGTGGTAGTCCATCTACTGTACAACACAAACACATTTTGTGCAATTGGGAAACAGTCAAATCATATTGAACAGTAGCTTTGCAGGGGGATAAATATGGAGACCAATTAACCCAAAATAAATCCATCAGGTCACACGTTGACGAGTACGTTTAGACGTCGGTCAAGCCATACGGGTATCAAGAATAGTTCCAATCAAGGCAACATTTTAGGTTCACAATAATAAAGCTGAATAATTTTTAATTTGTTTTATTTCTTTGTACAGTTGGGCTAAGACACAATTGTAGTTGGTTTAAATAAATAAAATTGAATTTAAAAAACATAGTAAAAATAGTAATAATAATAATAAAATAATTAACATTAATAATACATAAGATAGATAATAGTTCCAAGGGAATATACAAGTGTTGTTTTTTTAATTTAATAACAGAATGAAGAAAACAAATATGGATTTACTTATACAAGTATTTAAATGTATTTTTCAAAATAAAATAGAATTTAAAAAACGTAATAATAATTAACAATACTACATACGATAGATGATAATTACAAGGGTGTATACAAGTGTTTTTTTTTTTTTTACTTTAATTACAGAATGAATAAAACAAATATAGATTTGCTTATACAATTATTTAAATATATTTTTCAAAATAAAATGGAATTTAAAAAACATAATAGAAATAGTAAAAATAATACTAAAATAATTAACAATAATAATGCATAAGATAGATGATAGTTACAAGGAATATACACTTTTTTTAAATTTAACTACAGAATGAATAAAAATAAAGATTTAATTATACAATTATTTAAATATATTTTTCAAAATAAAATGGAACTTAAAAAACATAATAAAAATAGTAATAATAATAATAAAATAATTAACAATAATACCACATAAGATAGATGATAGTTACAAGGGAATATACAAGTTATTTAATTTGATTACAGAATTAATAAAACAAATATAAATGTACTTATACGATATTTAGATATATTTTTCAAAATAAAATTTAATTTAAAAAACGTAATAAAAATAGTAATAATAACAATAAAATAATTAACAATAATACTACTGATGATAGTTACAAGGGACTATACAAGTGTTGTTTAAATGTAATTACAGAATGAATAAAACAAATATAGATTTACTTATACAATTATTTAAATATATTTTTCAAAATAAAATGGATTTTAAAAAACATAATAAAAATTTTAATAATAATACAATGATTAACAATAATACTACATAAGATATATGATAGTTACAAGGTAATATACAAGTGTGTGTTTTTTTAATTACAGAATGAATTAAACAAATATAGATTTACTTCTACAATTATTTAAATATATTTTTCAAAATGGAATTTAAAAACATAAAATAGTAATAATAATAATACAATAATTAACAATAATACTACATAAGATAGATGATAGTTACAAGGGAATACAAGTGTTTTTTTTGTTGTTTTTTTATTACAGAATGACTAAAAAAAATATAGATTTACTTATACAATTATTTAAATATATTTTTCAAAATAGAATTTAATTTAAAAACATAATAATAAAATAATTAACAATAAGACTACATTAGATAGATGATAGTTACAAGGGAATATAAAAGGTTTGCTGTTTTTTAATTTAATTACAGTGACTAAAACAAATGTAGATTTACTGATACCATTTTTTAAATATATTTTTCAAAATAAAATAGAATTTAAAAAACATAATAAAATAATTAACCATAATACTACATAAGATAGATGATAGTTACAAGATAATATACAAGTGGGGTTTTTTTTGTTTTTTTTAATTACAGAACGAATTAAAGAAATATAGATTTACTTACACAATTATTTAAATACATTTTTTCAAAATAAAATGTAATTTAAAAAACATAATAATAAAAATAGTAATAATAATACAATAATTAACAATAATACTACATAAGATAGATGATAGTTACAAGGGAATATACAAGTGTTGTTGTTTTTTAATTTAATTACAGAATGACTACAACATATATAGATTTACTTATACAATTATTTAAATATATTTTTCCAAAATAAAATAGAATTTAAAAAACATAATAATAAAATAGTAATATAATAATAAAATAATTAACAATAAGACTACATAAGATAGATGATAGTTACAAGGGAATATGCAAGTGTTGTTGTTTTTTAAATTAATTACAGAATGACTAAAATACATATAGACTTACTTATACAATTATTTAATATATATTTTTCAAAATAAAATAGAATTTGAAAAACAAAATAATAAAATAATTAACCATAATACTACACAAAATAGATGATAGTTACAAGGGAATATACAAGGGAAATTTTAAAATTAAATTACAGAATGAATGTAATTGACAGGCTTGTCGGGATGAAATAGGTCAGGAAAAAACACAGAGGCTAACGTATTTTCCGCTCTACCCTTGTATTGAGCACTGTATAACAGATAAACCACAGTAACCTCGACTACATATTTATTTATAGATATATATGTATATATAACATATTACGTATACATATACAATCCATTTAAAACAAAATGTTTTTTAACATTCCAATACTAAATATTATAACAAGCTGCAATAATTGTAGAAATAATAAGTAAAATACAAATGAAGTGAATAAAACCACATTAATTAAACATACAATATAGTATATTAAATACAAACCCCGTTTCCATATGAGTTGGGAAATTGTGTTAGATGATAGTTACAAGGGAATATACAAGCGACATCAGTGTGTAAAGGATATCACCACATGGGCTCAGAAACCCACTGTTCTGTAACTACAGTTGGTCGCTACATTTGTAAGTGCAAGTTAAAACTCTCCTATGCAAGGCGAAAACCGTTTATCAACAACACCCAGAAATGCTGTCGGCTTCGCTGGGCCTGAGCTCATCTAAGATGGACTGATACAAAGTGGAAAAGTGTTCTGTGGTCTGACGAGTCCACATTTCAAATTGTTTTTGGAAACTGTGGACGTCGTGTCCTCCGGACCAAAGAGGAAAAGAACCATCCGGATTGTTGTAGGCGCAAAGTTGAAAAGCCAGCATCTGTGATGATATGGGGGTGTGTTAGTGCCCAAGACATGGGTAACTTACACATCTGTGAAGGCGCCATTAATGCTGAAAGGTACATACAGGTTTTGGAGCAACATATGTTGCCATCCAAGCAACGTTACCATGGACGCCCCTGCTTATTTCAGCAAGACAATGCCAAGCCACGTGTTACATCAACGTGGCTTCATAGTAAAAGAGTGCGAGTACTAGACTGGCCTGCCTGTAGTCCAGACCTGTCTCCCAATGAAAAAATTAAGTAGATAATAAAATTCGGCCTCTCTGTCTTAGCAAAAGTGAAGTTTGAGAAGCAAAGGCTGTTTTTTGGGGGGATTTTCTCCATTATTTACTCACATAGCCGCTGTGTTGTGCTATCTGCAGGGTGTTGATGTTGGACTGATGCAACACAAGACCAAGTGTGGGATTGAAAAACAGCACATTTACAGCATTGTCATAGGAGAGAAAAATACTCCTTTCCTCTAAAATTCCTCCCACTTTTAAGGAGTCTTTTGCGCAGATGACATTTATTCGCCCTTTTCACAAGTCCAGGCTGTGGGCGGTCATCCCCGCGGGGACGTCTCTCCCAAGGTCTGGATGGCGTTAGAGCACGTTGCCGCTTGGGCCCCCAGATGTGGCCCCTCCCCTTTCCTCAGCATCTCCCTCACCCAGCGTAATTAAGGCGGGATCTGCCAGGGGCCTCCTCGCGGGGGTCATTTATCAACTGGATCAGCGGCAAGATTAATGTGCACTTGATGCAGCGCTCCAATGAATTGATGCCACTTGCTGAGATCATTAGCGCTGGCCTCCATGCGACTGCTGGCTCGGACGAGTGTGTGTGTGTGTGTGTGTGTGCGTGCGTGTGTGTGTGTGTGTGTGTGTGTGTGTGTGTTCTTGTATTTCTACCCTTCTCGAGACGTCAACAAGGAAAAGTACCTTCCATGTGAGGACCGGTGAACAAGTTAGGACTGAAGTGCTCCCCCTCTGGTCAACGTATGAAATAACAA
>NC_084571.2:32532500-32545000 GCF_033978685.3 Nerophis lumbriciformis | reverse complement strand
AAGGAAAAGTAGCTTCCATATGAGGAGGTGTGAACAAGTTAGGACATAAATCATGGTCCCAATACGGAAAATCATTGCATCTAATAGAGAATGTCTCATTTGCATCCCTAGTGGTGAAATCTATCAAAACTAGGGTGGTACCAAAAAGGAAGGGATTTTTCAAATTGACAACATATGAAATAACAAGTGTGTGTAAAAATTTTAAATGCGCCCCCTTTGGCCAAAATTAATTACAAAAATAAAAATAACATGTATATAGAGACTTACTGTTATAACCTGAAGTAAATAATGAAGATTAAAAAACAATTACAAACTAAAAATTAACTAAAAGCAGTCTTTTTTTCTCACAATGTGTCGACTTTTTTCTTATAAAATTGGCAACAATTTCTCATATTCTTTCTGTTTCTGTAATATTGCAATATTGTCTCTTAAAATTATTACTTTTTTTAATGTAAAATTATTACTTTTTAATGCAAAATGATGGTATTTGTCATATAAAATTTTGGCTTTTTTATCACGATATTGCCATTTTTTTGTTCTTGTAAAATGGTAAACATTTTTGAGTAAAATTATGACTTGTCATAATTTTGCCAAATAAAATTCCGATAATTATTATAACATTGCCAAAATGTTAGTTTTCTTATAAAATTGTGATTTTTGTAGAGTAAAATTACGACTCTTCATAAAATTGCCAAAATGTTAAGCTTTTTCTTGTAAAATTGCAACTGTTATTGAGTAAAATTCCATCTTTTATCATAATATTGCACAAATGTTCAGTTTTTCTTGTAAAATTTTGACTTGCGTTGAGTAAAATGACGACTTTTATTATAGTACTGCCAAAATTCTAAGTTTTTCTTGTGAAATTGTGACCTCTTTCTTGTGAAATTCCAACTCATTTTTCACAACAAGCTTTTTTATATTTGCATGGTATGTATATATTATTAATGTTGTAAATACAAATCTTTATATATCTAGAAAGGGTGGTCCTAAAGAGGTAGGAATCTTTTGGAGGTCTCAAGAAGGTGACCAATACAAGAATGTGTGTTTGTGTTTGTGTGTGTGTGTGTGTGTTTGGAGGGGGGGGGGGTGCATTTCCAGCTTTGCATGCTAAACGAACGTCCCATCACGGCCTAATTAAGGGATTATCGCAGACACTTGTGTCCACGCTGGCGTACTGTAAACCATAACTGAAGGGCAAACTAAATAGGTTGCCTCCACCTGCTTAGCAGCAAAGTGCACGCCAATAAAAGTGCTGACAAACGTGAACTCAAAGGGGGAACCATGAAGCAATGCGTCGTCAGGCGGATAGCAATTCCCAAAAGGATCTCCGGTACGCACAGTACACTGTCGTTTGTAGTCCTTTTTGAGATAATCTGCTGTCCTTGGGTGGACCAAAGTATAAAATCTGACATGGTATCACAGCATCTCATAGAAAATAACCCTGGATAGAGTTATAAAAGTTGACATACACTTGTGAAGGACATAATGTCATGGCTGTCATCACATTGACAAAGATAAGACCTTCTGGAGGACAGTTCTGTGGTCAGATGAAACAAAAATTGAGCTGTTTGGCCACAATACCCAGCAATATGTTTGGAGGAGAAAAGGTGAGGCCTTTTAATCCCAGGAACACCACACCTACCGTCAATCATGGTGGTGGTAGTATTATGCTCTGGGCCTGTTTTTCTGCCAATGGAACTGGTGCTTTACAGAGAGTAAATGGGACAATGAAAAAGGAGTATTACCTCCAAATTCTTCAGGACAACCTAAAATCATCAGCCCGGAGGTTGGGTCTTGGGTGCAGTTGGGTGTTCCAACAGGACAATGACCCCAAACACACGTCAAAAGTGGTAAAGGAATGGCTAAATCAGGCTAGAACGAAGGTTTTAGAATGGCCTTCCCAAAGCCCTGACTTAAACGTGTGGACAATGCTGAAGAAACAAGTCCATGTCAGAAAACCAACACATATTAACATTGCTGTATGTATACTTTTGACCCAGCAGATTTGCTCACATTTTCAGTAGAGCCATAATAAATTCATAAAAGAACCAAACTTCATGAATGTTTTTTGTGACCAACAAGTACGTGCTCCAATTAATCTATCACTAAAAAAAAAATAAAAGTTGTAGATATTGTTGGATACTCAAGACAGCCATGACATTATGTTCTTTACAAGTGTATGTCAACTTTTCACCACGACTGTGTATATGATTAAAGTTAAAGTACCACTGATAGTCACACACCCTCTGCATTTGACCCATCCCCTTGTTCCACCCCCTGGGAGGAGAGGGGAGCAGTGAGCAGCAGCGGTGGCGGAATCATTTTGGTGATTTAAACCCCAATTCCAACCCTTGATGCTGATGCAGGGAGGTAATGGGTCCCATTGTTATAGTCTTTGGTATGACTCGGCCGGGGTTTGAACTCACGACCTACTGATCTCAGGGTTACTGAGCAGGTTATTGCTTAAAGGGGAATTATGCACTCGCTTTGGCAGATCCTGTGAATTGTATATATATATATATATATATATATATATATATATATATATATATATATATATATATATATATATATATATATATATATATACATATATATATATATACATATATATATATATATGTATATATATATATGTATATATGTATGTATGTACATATGTATATATGTGTATATATATATATATATATATATATATATATATATATATATATGCTTATATATATATATATATATATATATATATACATATATATATATATATATATATATATATATATATACATATATATATATATGTATATATATGTATGTATATGTATATATGTATATATGAATATATATATATATATATATATATATATATATATATATATATATATATATATATATATATATATATATATATATATATATATATATATATATATATATATATTAACAAGTATAGATTAATTTCTTTCATGAAGACAAGAATATAAGTTGGTGTATTACCTGATTATGATGACTTGCCTTGATTGGAATCAGACAGGATTCACAGTAGTGCTGATTGATTGATTGATTGATTGATTGATTGATTGATTGATTGATTGATTGATTGAAACTTTTATTAGTAGATTGCACAGTACAGTACATATTCCGTACAATTCACCACTAAATGGTAACACCCGAATAAGTTGTTCAACTTGTTTAAGTCGGGGTCTACGTTAATCAATTCATGGTAGATAATAATGGTAACTTCCACATTTTCGAATTTACATGGTGGAGGAGAAATAAAAGTCCTCCTTTCTGTCCAATACCACATGAAAATGGCATCTTATTCACCCAGCTTCAATATTACTTTTTATACACTTCACAAGAAATACATTGAGGGCAAACTCCACAGCTGGCGAGCTTGTGTGTACTAGTTTTCTGAGACTCTTATTTTGTTAGCGCGGGCAATGACAAGACGTGACGAGGGCGGGGGGGTGGGGGTGAACCGGTACTTTTTAGAGGCGGTATAGTACCAAATATGATTCACTCGTATCGCGATACTATACTGATACCGTCCAACCCTATGTAGGAATGAAGAATCTTTCTCTACCAAGTTTAGTGTGAATCAGTCGTGTACTTTTTGCACGGCTAACTAAATTAAAACTACATCTTGGATATAATTGGCTTATGCAAGTGTACCGAATGAAGTGTTTCCATGGGAACAAGACGTGCGATGGATCATAAATTGATAAACAATCTTTCGGGGTTTTTTTTTTTTACAGCACAGTTGTCGGGTTTCTCCAATTATGAATAAGCCAATACGGGCAGAAAACGAGGGGCTTGGTGTCAGCCATTGTTGCAGGCGGCGAGGGGGAGGCGAGGGGCTGAGCGTGGCTTCCCTGGCTGTACATCAGGCTTGTTTTTCATTGACTGTGTCAGGAATCAAGAGGGCTAATCCCTCTGAGACTTCAGATGAAAGTTTCAAAAGAAATAATGAAAGGCTCGCTCGCCCGAGGGTGCATATCTGGGTGAACGCTGCACGGCGAGAGAGCGAGCGACAAGCAGAGGAGGAACAGAACAGCTTCCTTTTGGCTTCCGCCCCCACCATTCCAACCATAAATCACACATTCTGTCTCCGAGACATAAACAAATAGGCGGCGGAGCACATCAGACGCTTGGCACAGTATGAATGCCCATAAAAATGTTACATTGCCACAGCTTTTAGCAACAAAAGGACCCCAAATGGTCCATAAAATAATAATGCCCACAGACTAAAGGGGATAGACCAGAAGGTGTTGATGACTTTGCCTCAAAATGTTATAATGAGGTTGTTGAAATTGTGCACCTAAGTGAGTAAAACATGCATAAAACCGGCACATTATGGAACAATCCCATACAAGAGCCGGTTCAAAAAGTCACCCTTTTAAAGATAATATAATGGAATGTAGTTCGCAATTATGTACAAAGTACATTTTAACCATTAACGTTAAAATAAGTAAGACCATTAGTAAGTCCAGTACTGGGAGAAGTAGTAGGACCTAGACTAGTCATTAGGACTAGAGATGTCCGATAATATCGGACTGCCAATATTATCGGCCGATAAATGCTTTAAAATGTAATATCGGAAAACATCGGTATCGGTTTTGAAAAGTAAAATGTATTCATACTTGCCAACCTTGAGACCTCCGATTTCGGGAGGTGGGGGGAGGGGGGGGGCGTGGTTGGGGGCGTGGTTAAGAGGGGAGGAGTATATTGACAGCTAGAATTCACCAAGTCAAGTATTTCATACATATATATATATATATATATATATATATATATAGGTAAAAGCCAGTAAATTAGAATATTTTGAAAAACTTGATTTATTTCAGTAATTGCATTCAAAAGGTGTAACTTGTACATTATATTTATTCATTGCACACAGACTGATGCATTCAAATGTTTATTTCATTTAATTTTGATGATTTGAAGTGGCAACAAATGAAAATCCAAAATTCCGTGTGTCACAAAATTAGAATATTACTTAAGGCTAATACAAAAAAGGGATTTTTAGAAATGTTGGCCAACTGAAAAGTATGAAAATGAAAAATATGAGCATGTACAATACTCAATACTTGGTTGGAGCTCCTTTTGCCTCAATTACTGCGTTAATGCGGCGTGGCATGGAGTCGATGAGTTTCTGGCACTGCTCAGGTGTTATGAGAGCCCAGGTTGCTCTGATAGTGGCCTTCAACTCTTCTGCGTTTTTGGGTCTGGCATTCTGCATCTTCCTTTTCACAATACCCCACAGATTTTCTATGGGGCTACGGTCAGGGGAGTTGGCGGGCCAATTTAGAACAGAAATACCATGGTCCGTAAACCAGGCACGGGTAGATTTTGCGCTGTGTGCAGGCGCCAAGTCCTGTTGGAACTTGAAATCTCCATCTCCATAGAGCAGGTCAGCAGCAGGAAGCATGAAGTGCTCTAAAACTTGCTGGTAGACTGCTGCGTTGACCCTGGATCTCAGGAAACAGAGTGGACCGACACCAGCAGATGACATGGCACCCCAAACCATCACCCAACCATGCAAATTTTGCATTTCCTTTGGAAATCGAGGTCCCAGAGTCTGGAGGAAGACAGGAGAGGCACAGGATCCACGTTGACTGAAGTCTAGTGTAAAGTTTCCACCATCAGTGATGGTTTGGGGTGCCATGTCATCTGCTGGTGTCGGTCCACTCTGTTTCCTGAGATCCAGGGTCAACGCAGCCGTCTACCAGCTGACCTGCTCTATGGAGATGGAGATTTCAAGTTCCAACAGGACTTGGCGCCTGCACACAGCGCAAAATCTACCCGTGCCTGGTTTACGGACCATGGTATTTCTGTTCTAAATTGGCCCGCCAACTCCCCTGACCTTAGCCCCATAGAAAATCTGTGGGGTATTGTGAAAAGGAAGATGCAGAATGCCAGACCCAAAAACGCAGAAGAGTTGAAGGCCACTTCTCATAACACCTGAGCAGTGCCAGAAACTCATCGACTCCATGCCACGCCGCATTAACGCAGTAATTGAGGCAAAAGGAGCTCCAACCAAGTATTGAGTATTGTACATGCTCATATTTTACATTTTCATACTTTTCAGTTGGCCAACATTTCTAAAAATCCCTTTTTTGTATTAGCCTTAAGTAATATTCTAATTTTGTGACACACGGAATTTTGGATTTTCATTTGTTGCCACTTCAAATCATCAAAATTAAATGAAATAAACATTTGAATGCATCAGTCTGTGTGCAATGAATAAATATAATGTACAAGTTACACCTTTTGAATGCAATTACTGAAATAAATCAAGTTTTTCAAAATATTCTAATTTACTGGCTTTTACCTGTATATATATATCCTGAAAATATGCAAACAAAACTGTGTTTGGATAATTGATACTTCAAACTTGCATAAATAAATATTAAGGAATATAACATAACTTGGCTTCTGAGAGCTTCAAAATGTAGTGAATAAAATGCTAAAGTTGTTGATAAACAAGCAATTATTTTAATAATTAAATATGGTCATTTTAAATGAATTATTATGATAATTTAAAATTAATTATTTCAAATATGTTTATTTTAGTGTAAAATTCTATGGCTGGATGTAATAAGGAGTCAGAAAAAATAAAAATACAAATACAATTAATTTTGATGTTTTTAGCAAAATATAGTAAAAATGTTTTTTTTTTAATTAATAAATATCTATTTATTTTTAGGTAAGATAATCATAATAATACAATGTATCTCTAGTCTGGATGATTCAGTTCTTGTCACCCTGTTGTCCTCCCGTAGTGAAAAAAGGCTGTCCTCACTCAGGTCCGCATGGAGCTGGAGGGGGCGTGGCCTCCAGCTCCGGCTGAAAATCGAGAGATTTTCGGGAGAATATTTGTCCCGGGAGGTTTTCGGGAGAGGCGCTGAATTACGGGAGTCTCCCGGAAAATTCGGGAGGGTTGGCAAGTGTGAATGTATTACTTTTAAAACGCCGCTGTACGGAGTGGTACACGGACGCAGGGAGAAGTACAGAGCGCCAATAAACCTTAAAGGCACTGCCTTTGCGTGTCGGCTCAATCACATAATATCTACGTCTTTTCACACACACAAGTGAATCCAAAGCATACTTGGTCAACAGCCATACAGGTAGGGATGATGTTCGAAACCGGTCCTCCCGGTTGTTCGATAAGAAAAGAACCGATTCCATAGACTCGAATCCCTTTTTGAGAACCGGTTCCCGTTATCGAGGCCACTTTAGTAAAGAAAAAGAGTTGGTTCTTTATTTGAATCCCTAGGAACGAATCCCGTCCCACAGGAAATGCCCTGTGGCACGTCCCAGGAAATGACGTAGCTCAGTCAGATACAGAAGCAGCAACAACAATGGACCGTAAAAAAACGCCTCAAGGCATGGCTTCATTTTACAAAAAAATACAACGAGGAAACGGCTGTCTGCAATTATTGCCAGGTTTTGCTCTCATGTAAGGGGGGGGAAGTACAACAAGCATGATGAAACATGTTCAGGTTAGAGAAAGGTGTCGTGGAGAAGCAGCGACAGAGATGACGAAGCAAACCCCTCTTCCTCTGCTTCAACCTGCACACCAGTTCCAGTGATAGTGCTGGTGAGTAACTAACGGTAACTGTTGCCGGTTAATTTCTATATCTGCTCACTCGTAGCCTTTAGGCTAAAATAACGTTACCTCTTATGTCAACCAGGACTGCATTAATGTTAGCTCGACTAACGTTACCTAAGCATAGTCAGTGGCTAACGGTAACGTTAACGTCAGCCTTTTTGTATGTTTCTGATAGCGTTAACAGTATCTTGTAGCCTACACCACTCCAGAGTTTGCAGGGCTGTCTAATAAACTAGTGCTTTCTTTTTTTCTTTCTTTAGTTTATTTTGTACATGAACACATTTACAGCATAACACGTCACAGTTTCATATCGTTTCACTTTACATCTGTCATGACTTGGTCCTGGGGTTTAGTTTTTCTCGAAGGCAACGGAAAGTTGGCTCGGGCGAGACGGGAATGCAGGTACATTTTTATTTAAACACTATAAATACAAAACAAGGAAGTAAACAAAAGGCGCGCACAATGGCGGAGAACACACTATGAAACCAAACACTTGCACAAAGGCAAAAACTATGAACAACAAAAAACACTAACTGTGGCAATAATAAACAAAACTTACTTGGCATGGACAAAAAGGAGCAGCGTGAACGATGGACATGAAAAAAGAGTCAGAAATGTGCAGAAGCATAAATGTGGAGATGTCACCAGAAAGACAAACTGAAAAACAATTAACTTAAATACTACAGACATGATTAACGAAAACAGGTGTGTGACTCAAAACGTGAAACAGGTGCGTGACGTGACAGGTGAAAACTAATGGGTTGCTATGGTGACAAACAAGAGTGCACAATGAGTCCAAACGTGGAACAGGTGAAACTAATGGGTAATCATGGAAACAAGACAAGGGAGTGAAAAGCCAGAAACTAAAGAGTCCAATAACTAAACAAAACATGACTTAAAACAAAACATGATTACACAGACATGACATCATCATGTCCCAAAAGGAGTAGGAAGAAGTAAAGCTTATTTAATCCTACCCCTTTCCCACTTCAGAGCGTTTACAAATGTATACATCATTTACTGACCTTTTTATAATAAAATAACGTCTGTGAATTAGTATACACAACAGTTTTGTAATATGTAATTGATTAATTCAGTCGTTATTAACATACTGAGATGAAGAATATCTTATTTTCAATAAGTTTGAAAGTATTTCTCATAATTCTTCTTTGTACTTTGTAAGCACTATTCATTTAAACAACCTCTTAAAGTGGATCATATCAGTACAATGTTTAACTTCATCATTTAATTCCACATACTAATGCTAAAGACTTAATAACAGACACCCTAGTCTTCTTATTCAGCTAATTTCCCCCCTAATTCTATGCTGTGTCTGTCCCTCATTTTCCCTCCAGGACAAAGACGTGCAGTCATTCCTGGAGGAGGCCACACTGATGGACCCCAGAAGGATGTTCCAATAGCAACAGAAGTGCACTTTTTGGAGAGGTGTATTATTTTCAGTTGTGTGCCCAAGGGACTGATTTTATTTAACACTATATTATTATTTATGCACCTATAGTGATCACAGAGACAGGTTATTTTTGTGTTACTGTATATATTTGTTTTTCTGAAAAATCCCAATTAATATACTTTGGGTAAAAATAGTCAATATTTATTTATTTTATTTTATTTTTTTAGGGGGGTAACAACTGTCAATATTTGTTTTTTTATTTATTTTTCTTATAAAATAAAAGTGCGCTTTTGTTAAACCAAATATTGTGTGTTTTTTTTCCATAAACAACAACCTATCTAGATTTGATAAGAGAATCGATAAGGAATCGGTTCGATAAGAGGATTCGATAATGGGCTCGAACTCGATCATTTCTTATCAAACATCATCCCTACATACAGGTCACACTGAGGGTGGCTGTATAAACAACTTTAACACTGTTACAAATATGCGCCACACTGTGAACCCACACCAAACAAGAATGACAAACACATTTCGGGAGAACATCCGCACCGTAACACAACATAAACACAACAGAACAAATACCCAGAACCCCTTGCAGCACTAACTCTTTCGGGATTCTACAATATACACCCCCGCTACCCTCAACCCCGCCCACCTCAACCTTCTCATGGTCTCTCAGGGAGAGCATGTCCCAAATTCCAAGATGCTGTTTTGAGGCATGTTAAAAAAAATAATGCACTTTGTGACTTCAATAATAAATATGGCAGTGCCATGTTGGCATTTTATTTCCATAACTTGAGTTGATTTATTTTGGAAAACCTTGTTACATTGTTTAATGCATCCAGCGGGGCATCACAACAAAATTAGGCATAATAATGTGTTAATTCCACGACTGTATATATCGGTATCGGTTGATATCGGAATCGGTAATTAAGAGTTGGACAATATCGGAATATCGGATATCGGCAAAAAAGCCATTATCGGACATCTCTAATTAGGACCAGTCGCAGTAGCAGTAGTAAGACCAGTGTGAGGAGCAGTAATAAGGATAGGATAGCATTTTATTGACATTGCACCTAAAAAGTTCAACAAAATTAAATTTTCAGCACAGTTCAAGAGCAGACATACATTGAACAGCCTGAAAGAACAGCAACGCTGATGGGCTCCCGTAAAAGGTGGCACAATGTTAAACATGAGGGAGGGGGTTTAGTTAGAGACCAGGAAAAAAACCTTCAGCAAAGCACATATACCGTAATTTTCGGACTACAAGGCGCACTTAAAACCCTTTCATTTTCTCAAAAATCGACAGTGCGCCTATAACCGGATGTACGGAATAATTTTGGCTGTGCTTACCGACCTCGAAGCGATTTTATTTGGTACATGGTGAACTGATAAGGGTGACCAGTAGATGGCAGTCACACATAAGAGATGCGTGTAGACTCAAGTAAACACCAAAAATGGTATATGTTCCATTGAAAATATAGAACATTACACACGGCGTTCAAAAATCTATCAAAATGTTTGATTGATTTTGAGAAAAATCAATCAAATGTTTTAGTACGACTTTGGTAAGCTATGAAGGATTGTACTGTGCTTCAACATAGGAGTATTATTATGGTGTGTGTGTGTATAAGGTAAGACATGTTATCTGGCGTTTTGTTTTGAAATATTATGCAAAAGCAACTTTTCTTATCTTCTGGTGCCTGCTGATCTGTATTTGGGATCTGCATAAGTCCTGAAAATTAGCGCGCGTCCACCATAGTCGATAAGCTTCTTCTTTTTCTCTATCTTCTTGTTGTGTGACATTCATCCTCCGCTGTTGCCATTTCTAATATAAAGTAGAGTAAAGTTCTTACTTATATCTGTCAGTAAACTCGTCATGAAAGCGCTAAAACATACCGGTTTAGTGAGTTTACATTATTCACCCAAGGAACTTTAGTTATTAGAGAGTTCCGGTCGGACGTTTTTTTCACGGGACACATTTCCGGCGTCGTTGTTGTTGCACTACTGAGCCACAAATGAGGAGATGCTGCTCCGTTATTGATTGAAGTAAAGTCTGAATGTCTCCCGTCCTTGCACGCTACTCCGCTACAACAAAGATGACGGGTAGAAGATGCCGTCGAAGGTGAGCCACGTAAATAAGACCGCCCACAAAACGGCGCATCCTGAAGCGACTGTCAGAAAGCGACTTTACGATGATATGTAAAACATCATCTATGCAACATTTTGACCAAAGAACCACCATTACATGTTATGTAGACCACAAGGAAGTGTTTTACATTTAAAAAACAAATAATATATATATGTATATAACCCCTTTAATGCGCCCTATATTCCGGTGCGCCTTTTGAATGAAAATAGACCTGACTAGACCCGCTCATCGACAGTGCGCCTTATAATCCGGTGCGTCCTATAATCTGGAAAATACGGTACATATTACGACATACAACTCCAGACCTGCAACGAAGGGTAGAGAGCGGGCATCCGACACGAAGCTGTAAACCACTAGAGGTGCTGCGCTGTTTTCCGTCAAACCATGTGGGGGGTGGGGTATGTGTGTGTGTGGCCTGTATTTTCCGTGGATGCGTATGTGTGTGTATAAGTCTGCAGAGTGGCTCTGTTCCGCGACCTTGGTGCCGTCGCAAATGCGATAACACAGCCAGTCAGTCCAACACAAGTCAAGAGACAACAAGTGTGTGTCCATGAGAGTCAGAAGGAGTTAGTTTCCGCTTTGCTGCCCTGTCCTCTAGGGGAATATCGAAGCAACAACTTTGTCACGTCACTTGCAGCCAGGGAAAACAATCCAGATTAGAATATTTGTGTTTGGGCAAGCGAAAAACAAATTTAAACTGTTCACCCTGGCTATTTTGGGGCCTCAAATTCATCATACTTTGCCATGCAGAGCAGACGGCGTCTCCAAGATGTTGTCCAGTTTACGATTTTGTCCAAAATCACAAAACTCTGAGTGCCTAGAGCTCTCATCCACCAATCATTTGTGGCAGCTTCGGGGTATTTTGAATGCCTGCCAGCATCTTCCGATTTGTTGATACACCAGGGCACAGTTTACTCCAATTAGCAGATGTCCTGTTATCATGGTTCCAAATAGGCAGATGTCTTCAACCAGGCACGCAGCACTATGCTTCTCCCAAGAGTCCGTCATGAGTCCAGCGGCAACCGTTCGATCAGGACAGGCAAGTTTCCCAAACCCAATATCTTGTCAATTTTATTGAAAAGCTATTTATTCAATTCCATTGTTTAGATTTTGGAGAGCAGTGCAAAAAGAGGCTGCAAGAAAGTTAATGCAAGACAAAACAAACAATCAAGCATGAGAGGTCAGGGCATACTTGCCAACCCTCCCGGGAGACTCCCGAAATTCAGCGCCTCTCCCGAAAACCTCCCGGGACAAATTTTCTCCCGAAAAACTCCCGAAATTCAGGCGGACCTGAGTGACGTGTTGACAACACACAACAACAG
>NC_084571.2:32512500-32525000 GCF_033978685.3 Nerophis lumbriciformis | reverse complement strand
CCTCCAGGTCCATGCGACCAGAGTGACTTGTCGACAGCCTGTTTTAACGTCCGCTTTCCCACAATATAAACAGCGTGCCTGCCCAATCACGTTATAACTGTAGAATGATCGAGGGCGAGTTCTTGGTTTCTTATGTGGGTTTATTGTTAGGCAGTTTCATTAACGTCCTCCCAGCGCGGTAACAACACACGACAACAGCAGTCACGTTTTCCATCCATCCATCCATCTTCTTCCGCTTATCCGAGGTCGGGTCGCGGGGGCAGCAGCCTAAGCAGGGAAGCCCAGACTTCCCTCTCCCCAGCCACTTCGTCCAGCTCCTCCCGGGGGATCCCGAGGCGTTCCCAGGCCAGTCGGGAGACATAGTCTTCCCAACGTGTCCTGGGTCTTCCAGTGGCCTCCTACCGGTCGGACGTGCCCTAAACACCTCCCTAGGGAGGCGCTCGGGTGGCATCCTGACCAGATGCCCGAACCACCTCATCTGGCTCCTCTCGATGTGGAGGAGCAGCGGCTTTACTTTGAGCTCTCCCCGGATGACAGAGCTTCTCACCCGATCTCTAAGGGAAAGCCCCGCCACCCGGCGAAGGAAACTCATTTCGGCCGCTTGTACCCGTGATCTTGTCCTTTCGGTCATAACCCAAAGCTCATGACCATAGGTGAGGATGGGAACGTAGATCGACCGGTAAATTGAGAGCTTTGCCTTCCGGCTCAGCTCCTTCTTCACCACAACGGATCGATACAGCGTCCGCATTACTGAAGATGCCGCACCGATCCGCCTGTCGATCTCACGATCCACTCTTCCCTCACTCGTGAACAAGACTCCGAGGTACTTGAACTCCTCCACTTGGGGCAAGATCTCCTCCCCAACCCGGAGATGGCACTCCACCCTTTTCCGGGCGAGAACCATGAACTCGGACTTGGAGGTGCTGATTCCCATCACAGTTGCTTCACACTCGGCTGCGAACCGATCCAGTGAGAGCTGAAGATCCTGGCCAGATGAAGCCATCAGGACCACATCATCTGCAAAAAGCAGAGACCTAATCCTGCAGCCACCAAACCGGATCCCCTCAACGCCTTGACTGCGCCTAGAAATTCTGTCCATAAAAGTTATGAACAGAATCGGTGACAAAGGGCAGCCTTGGCGGAGTCCAACCCTCACCGGAAACGTGTCAGACTTCCTGCCGGCAATGCGAACCAAGCTCTGACACTGATCATACAGACCTCGGATTCAGGAGGAACAGTGTGGTTTTCGTCCTGGTTGTGGAACTGTGGACCAGCTCTATACTCTCGGCAGGGTCCTTGAGGGTGCATGGGAGTTTGCCCAACCAGTCTACATGTGCTTTGTGGACTTGGAGAAGGCATTCGACCGTGTCCCTCGGGAAGTCCTGTGGGGAGTGCTCAGAGAGTATGGGGTTTCGGACTGTCTGATTGTGGCGGTCCGCTCCCTGTATGATCAGTGTCAGTCACGTTTTCGTCTACCGTAAAGCAGTTCGTCTGCCGTAAACAGCAATGTTGTGACACTCTTAAACAGGACAATACTGCCATCTACTGTACATGCATATGTGACAATAACAGCTATGGCTTTTAGAGAGTGCAGTGCACAACTGCGCACACAACAAGGAGACGAAGCAGAAGAACGAGGAAGATACAGCCATGGCGACGCAGACGACGAGGAAGATGAAGAAATACGCTTATAAAGAGACACGGACGCGGGAAGACCGTTTGCTTGTGGCTCCCACTTTTTCTCTATCTTCTTGTTATGGGACATTCATCCTCCGCTGTTGCCATTTCTAATATAAAGTAGTGTAAAGTTCTTACTTATATCCGTCAGTAAACTTGCCATGAAAGAGCTAAAACATACCGGTGTGGTGAGTCTACATTATTCACCCAAGGAACTTTAGTTATTAGAGAGTTCCGGTCAGACGGTTCTTCACGGGACACATTTTCGGCCTTGTTGTTGTTTCTGGATGAGGAGATACTGCTCCATTATTGATTTAAGTAAAGTAAAAAATCCTGAAAAATTGCGCGCGTCCGCCTTTGTAGTCGGTGCCGACACCATAGTCGATAGTCTTCTTCTTTTTGTCTATCTTCTTATTTTGGGACATTCATCCTCCGCTGTTGCCATTTCTAATATAAAGTAGTGTAAAGTTCTTACTTATATCTGTCAGTAAACTCGCCATGAAACAGCTAAAACATACCGGTGTAGTGAGTTTACTTTATTCACCCAAGGAACTTTAGTTATTAGAGAGTTCCGGTCTGACTTTTTTTTACGGGACACATTTCCGGCGTTGTTGTTGTTTCCGGATGAGGAGATGTTGCTCCGTTATTGATTGAAGTAAAGTCAAAAATCCTGAAAAATTGCGCGTGTCCGCCTTTGTAGTCGGTGCCGACACTATAGTCGATAAGCTTCTTCTCCATTTTCTTGTTATGGGACATTCATCCTCCGCTGTTGCCATTTCTAATATAAAGTAGTGTAAAGTTCTTACTTATATCTGTCAATAAACTCGCCATGAAAGAGCTAAAACATACCGGTGTGGTGAGTTTATATTATTCACCCAAGGAACTTTAGTTATTACAGAGTTTGGGTTTTTCACGGGACACATTTCCGGCCTTGTTGTTGTTTCCGGATGAGGAGATGCTGCTCCGTTATTGATTGAAGTAAAGTCTGAATGTCATTAAAACAGTTAGCTCCATCTTTTGACACTTCTTCCACCCCCGTCCTTGCACGCTACACCGCTACAACAAAGATGACGGGGAGAAGACACTGCCGAAGGTGAGCCACGTAAATAAGACCGCCCACGAAACGGTGCATCCTGAAGCGACTGTCAGAAAGCGGCTTGAAGATGGTCTGTAAATCATCATCTATACAACTGTGGAAGTCGCTTCTTAGCGGTTCCGTCACAGGAGGCAGGCGTGCGGAGTTGAACAAAGTTTTAATCATACACAGCTTCAATTCGACTTTTCAGTCTCTGGCTCTTCCAACTCTCCAAGTTATCCAAGTCCTCCTCCCCCTGCTGTTCCCGACCGCTACTGTTAAAGACAAACAACAGGTGATTAGACAAACGCGTACCACCTGGGAAATCTAATCACCTGTTCAGCTGTGTTTCGAAGCCGGCCCTGACACGCCCCTGTCTCAGCGCGCTGTCCTCAGCACCCTGGACAGGGGCGGCGATCTCTGCTCCAACAGGCAGCGCTGGCCACGCCTCCCTCCACAGCAACATTTTGACCAAAGAACCACCATTACATGTTATGTGGACCACAGGGAAGTGTTTTACCTTTAGAAAAAAAAAAAAAAAAATATGACGCCTTTAATACGCCTTATAATCCGGTGCGCATTTTGTATGAACATAGACCTGAATAGACCCGCTCATCGGCGGTGCGCCCTATGGTCCGGAAAATACGGTACTAACAAAAATGTGTATATTATTGTAGTAGCAACTTATCTAAATGAGATTAGCATTCTACATTTAAAAAAATGTTTTTTTAATGTTTTTTTTTATTTATTGTGACAAAGATAGTTTATGTATTCAATACTTGTTTACTTACTATGGTATATTAATTAAGGCTGCAACAGCTAATCGATTAAAATCGATTATAAAAATAGTTGGCGATTAATTTAGTCATCGATTCGTTGGATCTATGCTATGCGCATGCGCAGAGGCTACTTTTTTATTTTATTTTATTGTATTTTTTTTTGTATTTTTTTATTTGTTATTTATAAACCTTTATTTACAAACAGCTGAGAAACAATAATCAAAATAAGTATGGTGCCAGTATGCTGGGGTTTTTTTTTTTCAATAAAATACTGGAAAGGAAAGAAATGTAATTTGTCTCTTTTATACAATTATTAATCGATTAATCGAAGTAATAATCGACAGATTAATCGATTATCAAATTTGTTGTTAGTTGCAGCCCTAATATTAATTGTTTATTATTTATGTGTTCACTGTTATGTTACACTGAACAAAAAAATAGGATAAAATTGCTATGGTATGAAAATGGGTAGGATTAAATAAGCTCAGCTTCTTTCTACTCCTTTTCGGACGTGCTGTAATGAAACAACTGGAAATATGAGATGCAATACATTGTATCGTATGCATTTTCCAAATAAACTGAACTGAACAAATAACCATGTTTTAACACCCCGCCCGAAAAATGAACATAAAAATAAACAAATTTGAGGCATCACAAATTTTGTATCACGAATAATAAGGGATCTCCTATATATTCCTGTGGATTACAATAGAAGAAAGAAACCCACACCTTCACGTCGCTTCCCATCGTATACAGTGGAGTTTATGTCTTTAATACTTGTTTACTTTCTATGGTATATTATTTGTTTATTATTTATGTGTTCACTGTTATGTTACAGAGAATATGGGATACAATGTATATGGTTTGAAAAGGGTTAGGATTAAATAAGAGCAGCTTCTTCCTACTCCTTTTCGGACGTGCTGTAATGAAACAACTGGAAATATGTGATGCATTACATTTTATTGTATGCATGTTCCAAATAAATTGAACTAAACTGAACAAATAACCATGTGTTAACGCCCCGCCCGAAAAATTAACATAAAAATATACAAATTTTGAGGCATCACAAATTCTGTATCACGAATAATCAGGGATCTCCTATATTTAGGTACCATAAATACGAGCTAAATAATATATTGTTAAAGACAGAAGAAAGGTGTTTACATGAAGCAAAAAGGTTTAACGCTTAAAAGCCAGTATTTGCATTCTATTAATAATAAGACCAATTATTTCATTGATGTACCTCAAATGATGTTGCTGCCCCCAAAACGTCCATCCAAAGACACCCTGAGACGAGTCTTCCTCCAAATGAAAATGAAACCTAAAACAAGAAGGCGCCTGAAGGTCGCGGAGAGCTCGGCGGGAGACTCTTTTTTTTTTTTTTTATCAATTCCTGCCACGTTTTTTGAATGAAAAGCAACTCTTAGCCATTCCATCAATTCAACAGACTCCTCTCCGACCGGCCGGCTCGTCTTATCTCGCGCCTGCAAGACCGAGAAATGTGTCATTTGACGGAGAAATGGGATGGAAGCGTATGAATGTAGCTGTCCAAAGAATCCGTCGCGGAATATATCATCTATTTAAGGAGCTAATTGTGTAATAATTCCAGCCCTCTGCTGGTGTCAGGTGCTGTTTAATGGCCGATTGTCCCCCCCCATCCCCTCTGAAAAATGGAACGGCAAGATTTTGATTAAAAATGGCTTTCCAAGGGAGAGAACGACACATTGTGTCTTGTTTGAAACAACCACCTCAGTTTCACCTGATTTTAAACAAAAAAAGAGACCATTTAACTGCCAAGACACGATATTTGGTGTCTGGACTGAAATCTTTCTGGAGTTTCATCACATTGTCTGCAAGTTACATCACCTTTCTTTGCAGTCAGTGGCAGAGGATACAATTATTGGAATGAAACAAAATTACTTGTTTGGTAAATATTACTGTGGAGGGGGGTGTGGCCCGCGGGCCTGCCGCAGAACGGGGTGTTGACAGGACCGGCCTCGAAGACAGCGACATGTGCGTGGATGGCCCAGGTGGGCCTTGTCATCTAATCACCTGTCGCCTTCATTAGCAGCAGCCGTGATGAGACGAGTAGTTGGAGTTGGAGGTGCTGCTGGGCAGACGCAGAAAGTACTTGTTGCTGGGAAGCAAAAGGCTCGCACCTCGTGAGAACCAAATAAAACCGTGTTATACCCTGAATTCCTGGCAGTGTGTGGTGGTCTGAAGAACCCACTAGAGGGCAACCTCTACAATTATGTAAGACATTCATATTACCTTAAAAGAAATGTAGAAACATAGTACCGTATTTTTCGGACTATAAGGCGCACTTAAAATCCTTTCGTTTTCTCAAAACTCGACAATGTAGGGAGTCATTTTCGTTGTACTTACCAACCTCGAAGCTATTTTATTTGGTACATGGTGAAATGATAAGTGTGACCAGTAGATGGCAGTCACACATAAGAGATACATGTCGACTGCAATATGATGGGAGTCACACATTAGAGATACGTGTAGATTGCAATATGATGGCAGTCACACATAAGAGATACGTGTCAACTGCAATATGATGGCAGTCACACATAAGAGATACGTGTTGACTCCAATATGATGGCAGTCACACATAAGAGATACATGTCGGCTGCAATATGATGGCAGTCACACATAAAAGATACGTGTTGACTGCAATATGATGGCAGTCACACATAAGAGATACGTGTTGGATGCAATATGATGGCAGTCACACATAAGAGATATGTGTAGACTGCAATATGATGACAGTCACACATAAGAGATACGTGTAGACTGCAATATGATGGCAGTCACACATAAGAGATACGTGTCGACTGCAATATAATTGCAGTCACACATAAGAGATACGTGTAGACTGCAATATGATGGCAGTCACACATAAGAGATACGTGTAGACTGCAATATGATGGAAGTCACACATAAGAGATATGTGTCGACTGCAATATGATGGCAGTCACACATAAAAGATACGTGTCGACTGCAGTATGATGGCAGTCACACATAAGAGATACGTGTCGACTGCAAAATGATGGCAGTCACACATAAAAGATACGTGTCGACTGCAGTATGATGGCAGTCACACATAAGAGATACGTGTCGACTGCAATATGATGGCAGTCACACAAATGTTTGCCACCCAAGTTTTGAACTGAACCCGGGGGGCCGGTATGGCAGGATTTGGCCCCCAGTTGAACGGCCCTGCTATGCGCTATTCAAATGTCCCTGCTTGTCAAACAGCATCACCCAACAGATGACTCTATGTTTTCTGATTCAATTTATGAGGGTAATAAAAAATAAAGTCTGCCGTCCATCTGGACGCGGTACATCAACGTCATTTTTTTATTTTTTTTTATTGCATCACGGTCACGAACCCGTGCAGATGTTAGCGCGCCGTTCAATTACTGCCGCCATCAAGGACGGCGGCGTGGCGCGGAACGTCCCGTGCGCTCCTCCGCGGGGGCCCCCGCCGGCTAGCGCGGGGGTGCCCCGTCTCAGTGGGAAGTGTATAAATCACACGTGGGGAAGGCTGTCGGGCGTGATGACAATCCTCATAAACAAAGCTGACCGCTCGCCATGGCGACGCATCTCCCCGTCGCCCCCCCTCTCCTCTGTCAGGCAGTGTGAGGACGCCAAACTCTTGGTTGGCCAAATGTGATTGCAGGGAGTTTACATCAGGCTGCAATGTGGCACCAGCTTTTATCAGCAGTCATGCTTTTTTTTCTCCTTTTCTTTCTTCTTCTTCTCACTGCTATTATATTCATATTCCTGAACTTCCAGCAGCCATGAACTGACGTTAACTCTACCAGGCGGATGCAATCTGATGTTCTTGGATGCAATGTTCCGGACTTCCATGCCTTTTAGTTAACAATCCAACCCTGTGATTGTGGTCGCCACCTGGCCGCCTACGTGTCAAAGTCAAGGCCCGCGAATGAATTACCTACGGCCCCCGGGACATAGGCCATGTCTACACTTAGTCGTTTAACCCCTTAACCCTTGTGTGGTGTTCGGGTCCGTGGTACCCGTTTTTATTTTTTATTAAAAGAAAAATTATGCAATAATAAATTTTTCAAACTGAGACTCACTGACCTTGGCTCATTTTCTGTAAATAACATATAAATACTTTTGGAAATATAATATACAAACCCTGTTTCCATATGAGTTGGGAAATTGTGTTAGATGTAAATATAAATGGAATACAACGATTTGTAAATCCTTTTCAACCCATATTCAGTTGAATATGCTACAAAGACAACATATTTGATGTTCAAACTGATCAACTTTTTTTTTTTGTTGCAAATAATCATTAACTTTAGAATTTGATGCCAGCAACACGTGACAAAGAAGTTGGGAAAGGTGGCAATAAATACTGATAAAGTTGAGGAATGCTCATCAAACACTTATTTGGAACATCCCACAGGTGAACAGGGAAATTGGGAACAGGTGGGTGCCATGATTGGGTATAAAAGTGGATTCCATGAAATGCTCAGTCATTCACAAACAAGGATGGGGCGAGGGTCACCACTTTGCCAACAAATGTGTGAGCAAATTGTTGAACAGTTTAAGAAAAACCTTTCTCAACCAGCTATTGCAAGGAATTTAGGGATTTCACCATCTACGGTCCGTAATATCATCAAAGGGTTCAGAGAATCTGGAGAAATCACTGCACGTAAGCAGCTAAGCCCGTGACTTTCAATCCTTCAGGCTGTACTGCATCAACAAGCGACATCAGTGTGTAAAGGATATCACCACATGGGATCAAGAACACTTCAGAAACCCACTGTCAGTAACTACAGTTGGTCGCTACATCTGTAAGTGCAAGTTAAAACTCTCCTATGCAAGGCGAAAACCATTTATCAACAACACCCAGAAATGCCGTCGGCTTCGCTGGGCCTGAGCTCATCTAAGATGGACTGATACAAAGTGGAAAAGTGTTCTGTGGTCTAACGAGTCCACATTTCAAATTGTTTTTGGAAACTGTGGACGTCTAGTCCTCCGGACCAAAGAGGAAAAGAACCATCCGGATTGTTATAGGCGCAAAGTTGAAAAGCCAGCATCTGTGATGGTATGGGGGTGTATTAGTGCCCAAGACATGGGTAACTTACACATCTGTGAAGGCACCATTAATGCTGAAAAGGTACATACAGGTTTTGGAGCAACATATGTTGCCATCCAAGCAACGTTACCATTGACGCCCCTGCTTATTTCAGCAAGACAATGCCAAGCCACGTGTTACATCAACGTGGCTTCATAGTAAAAGAGTGCGGGTACTAGACTGGCCTGCCTGTAATCCAGACCTGTCTCCCATTGAAAATGTGTGGCGCATTATGAAGCCTAAAATACCACAACGGAGACCCCCGGACTGTTGAACAACTTAAGCTGTACATCAAGCAAGAATGGGAAAGAATTCCACCTGAGAAGCTTCAAAAATGTGTCTCCTCAGTTCCCAAACGTTTACTGAGTGTTGTTAAAAGGAAAGGCCATGTAACACAGTGGTGAACATGCCCTTTCCCAACTACTTTGGCACGTGTTGCAGCCATGAAATTCTAAGTTAATTATTATTTGCAAAAAAAATAAATAAAGTTTGAGTTTGAACATCCAATATGTTGTCTTTGTAGTGCATTCAATTGAATATGGGTTGAAAATGATTTGCAAATCATTGTATTCCGTTTATATTTACATCTAACACAATTTCCCAACTCATATGGAAACGGGGTTTGTATTTAAATTAACCCCGAAAAGACCGTAATAATTTGGCACACATGCAAAATGTACAGGAACAGTTTTTAAACGTTTTACTTGAACGTACGTCATTTATTTGCTCAAAATCTGGTGACCTTTTTTTTATCTAAAGTCCTGTTTTATTTTTGGAAGGATGTTCGCCAGCAAGGACACCAGTTGGAGTCTCCTCACTCATCTTTGCACTGACCTGATCGCCGACCGTTTAACAACCTGCACCACCTCTCAGGTAACCTTCCTCGGTCAAGGTGAAGGAGCATGTGCGCTCAAAATGAAATGTGTGATTAATCTGTTTTTATTTACCATTAATGCAATATTTTTGGAGGAGTTTAATCACATGAGATAATGCTTTGAAGTTGACAGCCCAAATAAAATATATACTGCCTCTAAGTTATATTATGTTTATAAACTCAGTAAATACGTCCCTGGACACATGAGGACTTTGAATATGACCACTGTATGATCCTGTAACTACTTGGTATCGGATTGATGCCCAAATTTGCGGTATCACCCAAAACTAATGTAAAGTATCCAAACAACAGAAGAATACATGATTATTACATTTTAACAGAAGTGTAGATAGCACATGTTAAAAGAGAAATTAATCAGATATTAACAGTAAATGAACAAGTAGATTAATTAATTTTCTACTGCTTGTCCTTAATAATGTTGACAAAATAATAGAATGATAAATGACACAATATGTTACTGCATATGTCAGCAGCTAAATTAGGAGCCTTTGTTTGTTTACTTACTAATAAAAGACAAGTTGTCTTGTATTTTCACTATTTTATTTAAGGACAAAATTGCAGTAAGAAACATATGTTTAATGTACCCTAAGATTTTTGGTTAAAATAAAGCCAATAAAGCCATTTTTTTAGAAAAATATCGAAAAGTACCGAAAAGTATTGAAATACATTTTGGTATTTATACCGAAATATTGGTATCGGGACAACAGTTGTCTGTAGTTAACTCGTAATTAATTACAATTAATCACAGCTGGATATATATATTTTTTTAAATCTTTAATAAATGTACCTTAGATCAGATCTTTTTCAAGTTTTTAATACTATTAAGGTGAAACCGGACAATTTGTTTGCTTTTTGCAAAAGTTACTTTATTATATTCTATGCATTTTTAAACACGAAATGGACGCACACACACCTAAGAGGTTCTATATATGTGTGTATGTATATATATATATATATATATATATATATATATATATATATATATATATATATATATATATATATATAAATTTATATATCTATATATATATGCAAATTTAACTCTGTCTCTGCATGATTCCTTGCTTCTTGTCTGTTTAATAGATGTCATCAGTGTTTGAACCTGACATGTGTGTATATATATATATAAATATATATATATATATATATATATATATATATATATATATATATATATATATATATATATATATATATATATATATATATATATGTATACACATGTCAGGTTCAAACACTGATGACATTTATTAAACAGACAAGAAGCAAGGAATCATGCAGAGACAGAGTTAAATTTGGCTCAATGAGGAGAGACGTTTGTGCTGAACTCTAGTTACAGATCCAAACTACGCTCTAAAACCCTGCCCACGTGCTTCCTCTATTTATTTGGGCGGTCCCTGTTTACATCACTGAAGCTGCCGCTGAAAGAAGCGGGTAATCTCTGCAGCTCCAGTTAGACATAATATATGACTATTAATGAAATGCAAATGAGCTGACACTCGTGATATCGCCCCGTCTCTGCTCCGTCTGCGTCACGGTACTCGATGTTCGGCCTTGGCAGTCAGCAGGCCGAGTCTGGACACAACACTGATACGCGAGGACTGGCTTTGCACAGATAGTAAAAGTACAACTTCAGCACAATTGATAATAACTATAGCAACGGCCCTTAAGCATAAGAGTTGTGTGATAATATATACATAATTATTCTAACAAGACACATCACATGGACAAAGGTAAGACCTTCTGGAGGAAAGTTCTGTGGTCAGATGGAACAAAAATTGAGCTGTTTGGCCACAATACCCAGCAATATGTTTGGAGTAGAAAAGGTGAGGCCTTTAATCCCAGGAACAACAAACCTACGGTCAAGCATGGTGGTGGTAGTATTATGCTCTGGGCCTGTTTTGCCGCCAACGGAACTGGTGCTTTACAGAGAGTAAATGGGACAATGAAAAAGGAGGATTACTTCCAAATTCTCCAGGACAACCTAAAATCATCAGCCCGGAGGTTGGGTCTTCGCAGTTGGGTGTTCCAACAGGACAATGACCCCAAACACACGTCAGAAGTGGTAAAGGAATGGCTAAATCAGGCTAGAATTAAGGTTGTAGAATGGCCTTCCTATAGTCCTGACTTAAACGTGTGGACAATGCTGAAGAAACAAGTCCATGTCAGAAAACCAACAAATTTAGCCGAACTGCACCAATTTTGTCGAGAGAAGTGGTCACAAATTCAAGCAGAAGCTTGTGGATGGCTACCAAAAGCGCCTTATTGCAGTGAAAATTGCCAAATATTAACATTGCTGTATGTATACTTTTGACCCAGCACATTTGCTCACATTTTCATCATAAATTCATAAAAGAACCAAACTTTATGAATGTTTTTATGTGACCAACAAGTATGTGCTCCAATCACTCTATCACAAAAAAATAAGAGTTGTAGAAAAATATTTGGAAACTCAAGACAGCCATGACATTATGTTCTTTACAAGTGTATGTAAACTTTTGACCACAACTGTATATATATATATATATATATATATATATATATATATATATATATATATATATATATATATATATATATATATATATATATATATATATATATATATATATATATATATATATATATATATAATTTTTTTTTTTGTTTGTTTTTTTTTGTTTCATCTTGATTTTTTTTTGTTTCATCTTGATTTTTTTTTTTCTGGTTGTAACTGATTAAAAAAAATAAAAATAAAAAATAAACATTTACAAGGCCTGTAAGACCACAGCTTGCATATTGCATTCAAATCCTTTTTTTTTTTTTTTTTTTTTTTTTTTACAAAAAAAAGAAAATGTTCACATCTGCTGTTGCTTTGGCTGCAGCCTCTGCCAGTAAAAATCAGATGTTTGAATGCAACATTTATGTAAAAGCTGCTACTTTGGGTCAGTACTGGCTCCCGGTGTAGTAATCCCC